>NW_023615919.1:0-40001 GCF_013339695.2 Rhipicephalus sanguineus | reverse complement strand
GATTTTCCCTGCGGTCATTATGTGTGGAGGAGCGAAGGTGGTATGGGCCGAACAGGAAGAAAACGAACATTTCAAGCGACAACGAAGGCAGAAGGAGGTTTAAAGGAATTCAACCTCCCCCCCCCTCCCCGCCCCTACTACCACCGCCCCAAAATTATTGCATTTTGTATGTGTATTGTACGCGCGCGCATACAAACACGCGAAAGAACAGAGATAAAGGGAGGTAAGAGCCCCCAGAAAAAGGTTTCTGGATAGGTTCATGGTTAAAATCGTGCTCACGTGGGTTTACACCGACCTCTTATCATTGGTTGCTTTTAATAGGCTTGGCTAGGAGCAAGGAAAAACGGAGAGAACGAGAGGCATATTCCTAGAGTCGTGGCGCTTAGACGTGCTCCTGCAAGAGCTGCAGAATAGAGTACCGGCCTTTACCTCCTCGAGAACCACTTCAGGACAGAAGATACGTTGAACCAGACGAAAACAGGCAGTGCTTTTTACGTAGAAAAATCACCGACAAATAGAGTGTCAGATTCACAGGCTTCCAGAAGATTTTGTTTCGTTTGTTGAAGGAAGAGAGCACACTAGCTAGTCAAAAGGGGTCTCTAGCCACACGGTTGGTACCAGGAGAAAAAAAGCCGGCAGATCCCACGCATTGTGGGAATCGATGTAATGCGAAGTAGCCAGCAAAGAGCTGCATACATCGTCTTGTATGTCATTGAGGAAAATGCGTGTCATGGTTTTCATGTTAACTCCTATTATTTATGTTCGTCACACAGTAACGTCGCGCAATACCAACTTCGGGGTCGATCAAATTAGAGAAACGGCCGCCAGCGCCCCATGAGCATGGCACGCAAGTCATGCTGTACATGACATACGTGTCATGACTTTCATGTTAACTCGTGTTATTTATGTTCCTCACACGGTCACGTCGCAAGATACCAATTTTGGTGTATATCAAGCTAGCGAAACGGCCGCCAGCGCGCCATGATCGTGGCACGTAAGTCATGCTGTACATGACATGCGTGTCATTATTTTCATGTTAACTCGTGTTATTATGTTCGTCACATAGTCACGTCGCGCAATACCAATTTCGGGGTACATCAAGCTAGCGAAACGGCCTCCAGCGCCCCATGAGCGTGGCACGTAAGTCATGCTGTACGTGACATGCGTGTCATGATTTTCATGTTAACTCGTGTTTTTATGTTCGCCACACAGTCACGTCGCGCAATACCAATTTCGGGGTAGAGCAAGCTAGCGAAATGGCCGCCAGCGCTCCATGAGCGTGGCACGTAAGTCATGCTGTACATGACATGCGTGTCATGATTTTTATGTTAACTCGTGTTATTTATGTTCGTTACACAGTCACGTCGCGCAATACAATTTCGGGGTAGATCAAGCTAGCGAAGCCGCCGCCAGCGCCCCATGAGCGTGCACGTAAGTCATGCTGTACATGTCATGCGAGTCATGATTGTCATGTTAACTCGTGTTTTTATGTTCGTCACACAGTCACGTCACAAGATACCAATTTTGGTGTATATAAATCTAGCGAAACCGCCGCCAGCGCCCCATGAGCGTGGCACGTAAGTCATGCTGTGCATGTCATGCGAGTCATGATTGTCATGTTAACTCGTGTTTTTATGTTCGTCACACAGTCACGTCGCGCAATACCAATTTCGTGGTAGATCAAGCTAGCGAAACGGCCGCCAGCGCTCCATGAGCGTGGCACGTAAGTCATGCTGTACATGACATGCGTGTCATGATTTTCATGTTAACTCGTGTTATTTATGTTCGTCACGCAGTCACGTCGCGCAATACCAATTTCGGGGTAGATCAAGCTAGCGAAACTGCCGCCAGCGCTCCATGAGCGTGGCACGTGAGTCATGCTGTACATGACATGCGTGTCATGATTTTCATGTTAACTCGTGTTATTTATGTTCATTACACAGTCACGTCACAAGATACAAATTTTGGTGTATATCAAGCTAGCAAAACTGCCGCCAGCGCTCCATGAGCGTGGCACGTAAGTCATGCAGTGCATGACATGCGTGTCATGATTTTCATGTTAACTCGAGTTTTTATGTTCTTCATACAGTCACGTCGCACAATACCAATTTCGGGGTAGATCAAGCTAGCGAAACGGCCGCCAGCGCCCCATGAGCGTGGCACGTAAGTCATGCTGTGCATGACATGCGTGTCATGATTTTCATGTTAACTCGTGTTATTTATGTTCGTCACACAGTCACGTCGCAAGATACCAATTTTGGTGTATATCAAACTAGCGAAACGGCCGCCAGCGCACCATGAGCGTAGTATGTAAATCATGCTGTACATGACATGCGTGTCATGATTTTCATGTTATGACTTGTCATTTATGTTTGTCATACAGTCATGTTACGCCATACCAATTTTGGTGCACATTCGATGAACCAAGCGACCAGGAGAGCACAAAGTCGTAGGCGGCTAGACAGACAGACAGAACAGACAGACAGACAGACAGACAGACAGACAGACAGACAGACAGACAGACAGACAGACAGACAGACAGACAGATAGATAGATAGATAGATAGATAGATAGATAGATAGATAGATAGATAGATAGATAGATAGATAGATAGATAGATAGATATAGATATACGCTCAAAGTCGCAGAGTTCGCTAAGAAATGCTTCGCATTTAAAAAGGCGAGAGGGGGGAGGAGCAGCTTTGAGTGTGGGGGCATGCCCCCACTGGTTTTGAACCTGTGGGGGCGATGGCCCCCACTGCCCCCCGGTTCCGGAGTCCCTGTGTGCGATGACCTCGATGGACCGGCTGGATGATGTGGTTGTCACGCGAGGTTTAATAAAATAATCTGTGAAAATGGCAGAGACGTGCAATACGACGACGAAGAGCGACGGTAGAAAGATTTAACTGGGATTTGAGAGCGGAGACGCTCGAGTAGCGGGAATAATATGAAACAATGAATCTGGTTGCTCGGTTCTGTACTGACTCAAGTATTTCGATATGATTAGTTTGGTGGGGGTCAAAGACAGCAGATGCATACTCAAGTTTTGGTCTGACTCAAGTATTTCGATATGATTAGTTTGGTGGGGTCAAAGACAGCAGATGCATACTCAAGTTTTGGTCTGACAATGGTTTTATAGCGAGTAGTGCCATGGAAATGTTACGGCGTATGTACCCGAGAGCGCGGTTAGCGGAGTGAATTATGTGATTTATATGGTCGCCCCAAGATAGGTCACTCGAAAGATGGACACCCAGGCATTTAGTCGAGTCAGTAGCAGCTATATGACAGTTGTTGATTGTGTAAGTAGCCGGCGTGTGGTTTCGGCGACGATGGAAAGAAATTAGTAACGTTTTTTTTCGCATTAAGGGACATCACCAGGTAGTACACCACTGCTGAATGCCTGAGAGGTCATGCTGTAGAGAGGAGACATCGGTGGGGTTATTTATAGGGCGGTAGAGGACACAATCATCAGCAAAAAGACGGATCTTAGATTCAACGAAAAGCGGAATATCGTTAATGTATATTATGAATAAAAGAGGCCCTAGGACGGTACCCTGGGGCACGCCCGACAAGACATGCGAGAGGTCGGAGGAGTGATCATTAACATGCACGAATTGTTTACGGTTTGTTAGGAATGCTTTAATCCAGTTAAAACATGCCGATGAAGGTTTAGACGCGAGGTTTTTAGAAAGAGACGGAATGGGGTACCTTATCGAAGGCTTTTTCAAAATCTAAGAACAGTGTGTCAATTGGGATGTTACGGTCCATATGAAGGCGAATGTCGTGCCGGAATAATGTTAGTTAGGTCTCGCATGAGTGATCTTTACGAAAGCCATGTTGGTTTGGGTGAAAGAAGTTTACGGATGATAAAAATGTAGCAATATGAGAAAAGATGACGTGTTCCATGATCTTTGAACAAACACTAGTGAGCGAGATTGGTCAGTAGTAACCTGCAAATGAGCGGTCACCTTTCTTGAAGACCGCAATGACCTTCCCAACTCTCCAGTCTATGGGACTTCACCTGTGTCGAGTGAATGCTGAAAAATGATTGACAATATGGAACTGCATACATGTTTAGTATTTTTCAGAATTTTGGCGTTTATGCCATCTATACCGCATGACGAAGAGTTCTTTAATTGGTTAATAACTTTTACAATTCCCTCTGAATTGAATTCAATCTTTGGCATTGGCGGAAAAGCAAATGCGGAAAATCAGGAAGTTCGTTGTTAGGTTCGTTAGTAAAGACGGAACAAAATGCAGAGTTGACTGATGGAACGTCGCAGTCGGCAACGGGGGATCCAGAAGTGTCACAAAGAGAGCTTAGAATAACAGAGAGCTTATGAGAGAGAATAACAGAGAGAATAACAGAGATGGTTTGCTGCTTAGTGGTAGCGCATGCGTGAGCCAACCGTCGATTAACTTGCATAAAGATGAAATCAAATGCCTTAACAGTTATCTTCCACGTAGACCGCCACGCGTGCCGGTTTGATAGGTTCGCCTGTTGCATGGGCATGCGCAGATAAGTTTTCGTGCCTTCTTTCTTTTCAGCCGTTGTGCGTCTCTTCAGTTGTTAGTCGGCGTTTTGTGGTGTCCTGACTTCTTTCTTGTGTCCGTGTTTGCACGCCCTGTCTTTGTAGAATGTACCAAAGAGAGACTGTGGTTTTGTCGTCCGGTTTCATAATTTTCCAAAAGCGGCGTGGGTATGTACATGTATTACCATGTCCATACATTGTCACTGGTATTACCATTAACATGTATTACAGTGACAATTTGTATTAGATGCTGCAAATCACTTCTTGAATGCTGCCCTCTGTTAAGAACGAGTAAGAAATGTGTTTTTTTTTCGTAAAAATATTATGTTGGCATGCCCGAAAATCTTTCCAGAATAACTGTCTCAATCTTTTCAGTATTTGCGTGTGTGTGGTGTGTGTTGTGTGTGTGGTGTGTGTGTGTGTGTGTGTGTGTGTGTTGTGTGTGTGTGTTGTGTGTGTGTGTGTGTGTGTGTGGTGTGTGTGTGTGTGTGTGTAAACAGGTACGGCAAATATCACGTAAACTTCGGAACTGCATCAGTTTTGAACTGAAGAAGCGCCTGATAACAAAAAAATGAAGTCCACGAAATAACCAGGACGAGATGAAATATTTAATGCAGATTGTTTACGCAAAATGTTCATCTTTTGCACAAATGATGCGGCCAGGGAAAAGCAAGAATGGAAAGTACACCTCGAATACGGGCAAAACATAAGTCACCGGAAACAGTGCGCAGTATGCTTACGCAAACTTCACAAATGTACATTTAAATATGCAATCAATAAACGGAACTAAGCAATGATCACTATATAATGCCCAACTGATATGTCCTTGGGCCAAGCTGCTGTCTCGGACGCACCATGTGGACAGAACTATAAAGGAAGAGCACAGAAATAACGAAAGAACTATTTCAAAACTGTTTTAAAAGTGCGAACCACTATTGTGCACTCAATATAGAAGGAGGTTGCCGCTTCTAGTCAAAAAGCAATGAAGAACAAAACGACAAATGAAAGTAACAAACAATGCTGCTAGTACGGCTTCCCAATAGTTGAATTTGTTTGGTAACGCCGCGTATGCCGACCTCCAGTGAACAAGGTGAAGCTGTTGATTGGCTGGTAATGTCCACCTGATTCGTTATGTTTATATTAGGTCACAGTGTTAACTGCTAAAAGGTACAAAATCCTCACGGCTTTAAAGGTGGTGAACAATAATATTGCGTCAGAATTACGGACTCATTGACCTGAACTCTGGAACAGCGTGTCTTTCCTTTCGTTTGCGCTGATTTTTGTCCTGCTCGGTATCAAGGACAACGTTGACCCGGCGAGGAAGCTTAAAAACGGTCAATGACTTCCGACACGCTGATGTCATTTCTGTGGGCGTGCAAAAGTGCCTGGCCAACCATGCGTTCCTGAGACATCGTGGAGCGTAAGTAGTTCTTAAGTAACCTCATGCTTGAAAACGTTCTCTCTGCGCTGGCAGTGGTCACTGGAAGGGTGGCTGGAATATGGACTAGCTTGTACACATTCGCATAGAACCTGCTGTCGCAATGAGAGAGGGCAATGGCAACTTTCCAAATGCTTTTTAGATCGTGTCGCCACAATCCGCGCGCATGCGAAGCAGCTCTCTGAAGTTGCCTGTATTTGTAGAGAGGGCTGTGCTTGATTCCATGGGACCACTGTCTCTATGTCCACGGAGAGCCACACCTTGCCGCCCGCAAAAAGAACTGTCTCAACAGTAGGCTGTAACTTCCTTCGGGTCCTCTTATTTGAATTTGCCTGCCATGCTCCAGTTGATCAACAACACTGGGCACACATCTTGAGAAGGTTTGAAGGAAACTGTCGTCTACCAGATGAGCGTCAGTGTGATATTTAGTGACTTCATGTGCACCGAGACTTCGAGGGCGTGCTTCCACTTTTGAAGTGGCTTGGATACGAGGGCCTTAGTGCGCTCTCACTTCTGCTAAAAAGGACACACACTCGGCAAAACGCACCCTCTTGAAGCGCTGAGTAGCTAAGCCATCGGTACCTGTTCAGCCAAGCCACGTAAACCTTCGTTTCTGCTTAAATCGTTCATAGACTTAAACATATAGCGTGGCGGAGGAATCCAAGGAGAAGCTAGCAGTTGATGTTTTGTGTCATCATCCACTTTTGAGCCATCTGTGTAGAGCCCGATATCAAACTTGCTTCTGCTAACATTTTGAGGGTCAGAAAAGATAAATAATTAAATAAATGATAATCAGGCTGCAGCCCAATAAATCCCACCACCCGGGTGACGCCGCTGGTGGTAGTGTATGAGAGCACGAAAAATTTCGGGGGGGGGAGGGGGAGGCTGAAGCCCCATAACCCCCCCCCCCTGGCTACGCCCCTAGTGGACGATAAATAGCCCCAATAACATAGGTCTTTCCGTAATACGCTTTGCAAAAATGCCTCGGCATTACGTATGTCATGCATTTTTGTAATTTAAACAGGATCGCCACCCCACCACCTCTACTCCCACGGTCAGCTCCGGTACACACGGTAGCCCTGAGGAACAAATTCACTATCAAGTATGTTATCGTGCAACCATGTTTCGGTTAGGATAGCAATATATGCTGACTATAGGCCAGGAGGGTTCCTTCTAATTCTGTGGTTTTTGTATAACACTTCTACAGTTTAAATTTAGTATTTTCAGCGACTGAATGTTGCACATGCCGTCATTTTGCATTATTCTTTAGCTTAACACGTGCATTTTTCGCTCCATCCCAACTAAACATGTTCCCATCCACACTCAGTCGATTGTAGAGAAGCTTTACTTTAGCACTGTTCTTTCGCTTTCTTTCGGAACTTTTCCACAGATTTCTGCGTGCCTCACGAAGCCTGTATGAAAAATCCTCAGAAAAGGACAGTACAGAGCCTTTAACTTGGGCGTAACCTTCAAAACAGACATCTTCTCACGATAATAAATAAACTTTAGAATAACTGGTGTGTCTGTTTTCACTTATGCAGCCCTGTGGCATCTTTCAACAGTAATTGCCCTTATACCTAATTTATTCTCGAGGATTTCATTGACGCTGTCTTGGAGCATCTGAGGTGTTTCCTAGGGGGTTCTTTTAGGCCATAAATGATTAAGTATTTCTGCGGCTCCGATTTTCAAAACCATCAACTTTGTCTTCAAAGGATACTAATTTCTGTTTCATTTGAGTCATAGAATCTTCATTTCTTTCACTTGTTTAGGCATTGAAGAAAGAGTATTCATGTGACGCTCAATGGCATTGTGGCGATGGGCGACCCACAGACCGGCGAAGTCTCGGCCTTACCAGAGAGAGAGCGAGCCCGACACGACCGCCTTGATCAGAAGTATTTTAATCTCTATTTCTTTCGAACGCCAGCGGGCCCGTGGCTGCGGCACCTGCCTCGTGCAAGAGCGGGCGTCTCCGTCCTCTTGTGACCCGATGCTGCTGCCTCTACAGAGCCCCCCACCCCCACCCCCCCTAGAGAGGAGGAAATCCGACGAACGATTGTAACTCCAGGAGACACGAAATTCTTGGGGTCGCGTAGGACAGCGATCTGGGATGCAGTAGCGTTGCGTTGCTGATGTGGTGGGGCCTATGGCAACGTTGCTTCGAAGTAGGCAGGCTTGATACGTTTCGAGAGCGATCGTGTCAGGCCGGCCATTGACATTGACGACGAATGTCGACGGACGATGCTCCGAACTCGATACGGCCCGAGTAGTGCGGCTGCAAAGGCTTTCCGCACAGCACAGTTGCCCACGAAACCTGTGTAGCAAGGTGATCTGCGGAACGAAGGGCTCTCGATCGTGCGGCGTGTATGCACGGGGCGTATGTGCTGAAGAATGCTTTAGCATTGTTTCACTGTCGAGGGCACCACTTGACTCTGTAACGCATGGCGGCCTCTTCAGTCCACCGAAGCGCTTGTTTCCTTTTGGAGTTGAGCAGACACGTCCAGGGGGTCTTGCACAATCGGGTGTAAACCCGTCGATAGAAATTGGACAACCCGAGAAATTGTCGAAGTTTGGTCATCGTTGTCGTTGAGGAAATCTTCGACGACGCGAATCTTGATGGCAGTGTCGACTGCCGTTCGCGTCGACTACGTGTCCAAACCTCGAGTTCCTGTCGACCAATTCACTTTTGTGCGTTGATGACGATTCCACAGCGGCACCCGGGAGAATAACAACCGCAGGTGACAGTTCTTCAGCGAAGGACTTGCGACAAGGAGATCGTCGATGTCACGTCCGGGTCACCAACTGGCGACGGGCGACCTCACAGACACCCACGAAGTCTCGGCCTACCAGAGAGAGAGCGATCCCAACAGCGTCAAGTCGTTCTGCTAGCGTGCCAAATTTTTCTAATCTTTCTGATTGGCCTGTACGTCCTCAGTAGCTGCTTTCATTGTTTTTTTGGCCAGCATACTCATATCGCTTTCCTTTTCCGTAAGAGACCAGGGTTATCTTCACAACGTCACCGCAACACCAACAGATCAACAGGTATAGGTGCGACAAGCAAAAGAAGTTTAAGACACATGGGCAAGGCAGCAGCAGCAGGAAACGGTGATCATTACGATAACGTGAACAGAAAGTACCTACTAACTTGTATCGCAAGGCAAAGTGGATTACTGAGCATGCTGCCTTCTCTGCTGCTGACAAGCCCACTGCCGTGAAATGAGCCTGCCCGTTGATTTAAAGGCTCCGAAGTGATCACTAACTGACGTCACTAGGAGATGATTCCATGTGGACGCTATGATGAAAGGGGGCGTTTGTTTCCTCGCTCCAGCAGCGATTGTCCAGGTGATGATAACCAGCCCTCGTTGGCCAGCCACGAGGTGACGTCATCGTGCCGCCAGCCCAGGAAGACGGTGAACACCGCAGGACACCGCAGGTCAAGAAGAACGGCCTAAGCTTGAGCCAATCGGTGCATGTGGACTAGCCTATCGCTACTGAAAAGCTACTACATAACCGAGTTCAAGTTGTGTCTGTTTTCTAATGTCTATCTAAGTCTATTCTAGAGAACAAACTACTAATATTGGTGTCCCTCAAAGATCCATATTGGGACCGCTGCTATTTTTAATCTATATTAATTCTACCTGCCTGCTCTCCACAAAATCCATTCATACCTGATGACTACCACATTTGAATCTCACAAAAACATTTCTCATTAACAAGCTAAACACTGACATTAAAATGTTTTAAGATGGTGCAGTCCTAACTTATTAACTATTAATGCAACCAAGACTAAATTTGCTGTATATTCACCCCCATCAGAAATATTCAGCATCCTTTCCTTCTTTAAACCCTTTGAGGGTTTACGCGTACATGTACGACATTGCCTGTGTGTTTAAAACGTGCGCCTTTTCGATCATTTCTTTGCTTTTCATGTGCTGCCACACTTCGGGAATCATGGAATTTTTTTCATGCGCCGATGTCTCTCCGTTCTTTTTCTTTCCAAAGCGGCGCGCCGGCTTTCGCTTGCGCATCCGAGTGCGCGCGCTGAGTGCGGCTGGTTTCGGTTTTGTCCTTTGGTTGGTTATCGCTTCTCCCGCAAAGCTGATGGCTGTCTGGTTTCTAATCTCTAAAAGGGTGACCGCTTGTTACTCTATCGTTTATTGCTCCCCGGGGTGGATCTCTTTCCGTGCTGCCTAAATCCGCCTTTTTCACGACGTCCCAGCGCATGCGCTCTCCCCTGGTGGAAAAGTCGCGAAACGTCTCTTCATCTCGGAGGCTTAGCTTCTGGCAATACCGGTTGTCCCAGCCCCTACCAACCCCTACCAAAACGGCAGAGGGCAGCACAGCAAAATGAAAGAGGAGGATTACCAACCATGCTGCCATGGTTGCGTTTCCTGTTCTGGGGACTCTGAAAAACTAACTCTGTCTCGTTGGCGATAAGGCGAAGATTATTATAGCTTTTTCACACGTTTTGCTTTCCGGACGGGCGCACAACCATACACATTCCTTCCGTGCGCTCACTCACGCAGTTCGCTTGCGCTGTTGAAGTGCGCGCCGGTTGCTCTGCTGCTAGTGAGCCAAGTGGCGATTATTCCGATGTGGACAATTTCCCAAGTGTATTTTTATACGCCTTAATTAAATCTCGCCCCTATTTACATGTGCCACATTATTGTCACTATATAATCATTTGTTCATTCTGATATTAATGACAGCATAATGTGCTGGGGTAACACCCCTGATACTCACTTGACATCCCTTCAAGTAAACCAGAACCAGTCCATTAGCTCATTGCAACAGTTCACGCTTTTCTAATGGTAAATGCCTACTCCACGAAACAACATCCTAACGATTCAGAGCTCATGAAATATAATTTAGGAATCCTAGTATTTAAATACATGACCAGGGAAATACCACCCACTCTGCTTCTCACCTTCTGGCCTGATTGTGCTAGTAATACTAGAATTTGCATATAATAATAATGTTGTTTTGCCTAAAGTACGCACTAATTATGGGAAACAGACTGCTGAATTTTCCTCAATATCGCTATGGAATACTTTGCCAGCTTTGCTCAAAAATGCTAGATACATCAATTTAAGACAGAACTAAAATCACACATTATACATACTTACTAATATGTTCCTTTTTATAGTTTCATTCTGTATATTTTTACTGTTCTACTGTAATCGTATTTAGTATTATTCATACTCCTGATGAGTGCTACTGTTGCTTCAAACATTGTGCATTAGCATAATCTGACTTAACAGGGGGTCCCGATACAGTCCTTTGACTTGGGACCTCTTATGTATACTAAACACATGTAATATTCCTGTATTTATATCAATAAGTTGTGATACTGATTCTAATGGAATTTCAATAGCGGTCAGTTTGTTGATTAGTTGGCCGCACCAGCCGCATTTCGGATAGAGGCAAAATGCAAAGAACGCATGTGCACTTCGATTTAGATGCACGCTAAAAGGTGGTTGAAAATTACCCCGGAGTTCCCACTACGGCAATCACATTGTGGTTTTGGCTCGTAAAACCCCAGCAATTATTATTATTTTTGTTGGCTAGTTTAGCTGTTGGAATTTTGATTTCTGGAACGCGATTTTTGTGTTTTGCGTCTATTGGATGCGAATTCTGAATATGCTCTTTGTCCTCATTAATTTACCCTGTCCACCCTCAGTTTGAGTTGTCGCAAGCAGATGTGTGGGCAGTTTTCCGAGCTGTAAACACGCCCTGCGTTGCATGGAAACATCATACATGTATCTGTGGTATTCAAATGGCACTTGATATCACGTGATGCATTGTCTGCTGCCTGAATCCCACAATCCCACCCACGTGTTTGCACTGAGCCGACGTTGTATCTGAGAGGGTGCACAAAAATGTGTGAACCATCCTAGCACCTTCTGAAACAAACGGCGTGGTTTGGAGAATGCCGGTGCTCCACCACCGAAACAAATGGATGGACTTGCACCCTGCATTTACATGTTTACACTTGTGTCGTAATCTGACCATTACGGTGAAACCGACTCTTTGGCTGCAGCCCTAGCCAGGCCGTCAGCCTGGCAGGCAGCATCGTCAAGTTCCCGCAGGGCTGTGTGCAAGCCGACCGGGCAGCAGTCTACAATGCCAGCAGCCGAGACCTGTCCCAAGCTATGGCCTTTGAACGGAAGATGGCTAGTGCAGTGCTCCACTCGGAAGCAGTTCAAGGCAAGACTTCGACTTTCTGCTCTAGTGCTTTTGTATTGCTCATTAAGTGCCAGCTCCTAGGAACCTCATGACCATGTACCTACATAAAAGGCCTAGGTTCACATAGCGAAGATATATCTGCGGTATCCTGTGTTAGAATAGGAGTAGATTCATCATAAAAACAGATATTTTTATACTGAAGCTAGGAAAATGTACTCCTTGTCAAAAAAAAAAAAAAACTGCGGAGCTCAAATGCATAAAAGCCAGTTGAACTCCTGCATTATGACCTCCAATAACTAGACACAATAATAGTCAGAACTAACAGACAATAACGCCAAGGAATGTATAGGAGGTGTTATCTGTATTACATATACATATGCATATAGTGGCGCACAGTCCTTGTATGTCTCTTCTTTGCATTTCGTTGTCCCTTGATTACGCACTGTTCTAGACAATCACCATTAAGCAAGTAATCCAAGCAACTGCCCTTTTATATTTGTTGCTTGTAAATCCAATTTGTGTGTATCAATGCCTGATCTAATGTATTCACACATACAGGGCAAGGCGGTTTCTCTCTGGTGTTGGCCGCATGGCAGCTTCAACCTTTTGCATTCATCCAGTGAACCAGCAGCCAAGTCATGACTCCAGCTCATGAAACCACACAGGAGATAACAACGGGAATGTCACTTGTGCATAAATAAACAAGATTAGGGTACGCATTTGTGCTGGTTGGTTCATGATAACGGCCGTTATATGTTGGTCAGACAGGGCGGTGCGCTAATGACTGCCTGTGCGAGCATTGAACAGGCTCAAAAACAAGCTAGAGATAGTCAATTATATCTTCATTGTAATCAGTCCATTAGCTCATCATTGTAATGATTGCGGTTGCCAACCATCTTTTAAGATACAACTTTTCTGTCAAAATACCATGACGAACACGGGCGTCTCATATCAGCAGCTTATAATATCCACAGTAGCAGCGAGGCATGTGTAAGCCTCCCATTGATTTCCTCCTTCCGAAGAAGATAGAATTTCTGTCCATTGATCGCTCTATTGCTTCTGCACAGGCTGAGTCTTCATTTTTAGATGCGAAGTATCTTATGGTGGAGTTCAATCCGGTGGTGGTGTGCGGCGTGACCACCCTTACTGCGCATACTCTCTCCACTCACCTCTCCACTCCCCCTCACCATTCCTCCTGTCCTATTTCCCCCTCCACATTCCCCTCTCCACTCACCCTCTCCCCCCTTTCCACTCTTCCTCTGAAACGCGGGCTAGACATGCCGAAATTCTCTCTTGCGCAACGCCGCGATGAGCACCAGCGCATGCGCGTCCCCTCCCCCGCTCTCTCCTCTCCTACGCTGCCCCCCTCTCGCACGCCTGTCGACCGCGTTCCCCGCTCGCCCTGTGAGAATTAACGGCCAGCTAGAGGTAAGACAAGGCGCACGTAGGGTTCCTCTTCGCGTTCCACGACGCGAGGTCGGTAGCATGCCCAACGAACGCCACCGGAACGCGATCGTGCAAGTGCTCCGGCTTCGCATCGCCTCATGGTCCCCTTTAGCGGGAAATGGTGTAATTTTTTCTGTTATTTTATTGCAATAGTATATATATATATATATATATATATATATATATATATATATACGCTCATTGTAAGAATAAACACATTTGGTTGTTAGTCAGCGCCGTGGTCTGTGTCCTTTCTTGTTTTAGTGCTGTTTTTCTACTCGTGCATAAATGTAAAAGCTCACTTCAGGTAGCAACGAATTGCAGAAACTTTTGAATTCTCCATTTCACTGTTTGCAGGCAGTGCTATTTCAAACTGAAGTTGAAGCTGTTGCGAATCTGTGACACTTTGAATACCGCATATAATATTGCAACTCCAACTTGTGGATATGAGCATACATATAATTACATGCTTTTCACACCTCTGTATGGTTATAGCGCGCAACATTTCAACTGTGAATCCATGTGGTGTGACCAGCGCCTCCTCTATTTTTTCAGTGCCTGGGCGAACGCTCTCCTCGGGCTGTCCGCGCGCACCGCCTCCGCTCGCCGCAGCCGCGTGGTGGCGCTGTGCGGAAGCTGGCGCTGAAACTACCGAAAGGGAAAAAACGAAATAAGGAGGGAAAGGTTTTATGATAATTCAAGGGGAAGCGCTTTACTATTTGAAGCAAGGTCGGGCTGCCTTAGAACGCGAAGCTATAAAGCGAGATTCAGTAACGAAGACGAACACTGTACATGCTGCGGAGGAACTAGGGAAACGATGGAACATGTACTGATTGAATGTGGCGATATTCACCCAGGTATACGTGTGGGCACGAGTCTACAGGAAGCCTTGGGTTTTAGGGACAACAATGGAAAGCTGAACACGTCCGCGATAGAAATAAAGTAAGAGACGGTTAGAGTATTGGTGGCAGAAGAGTAGAGATAAAGTACAAAATAAATAATGGGGGGGGGGGATAAGGTCATTTCTGCCTAAGAGGCAGAGAGATAGACCGTGATTATAAATATTTTTGGTATATAAGATAGATTTAATCAATGTAGACAAGGTATTAGGCCAGCATGAAACAAGGAAGTTTTTCCTTTTTCTTCGAGCATGGTGGCAGACATGTCACCGGCCCCGTTATAAAGGGGACGCTCATAGCATCCATCCATCCATCCGCTAAAGTCACTGGAACGGGAAAAGTACCGCGACCGTCCTGCGCGCCGCCATATTTGGTCCAGCGCGGCCGAAGCGGCGGCGGTGTGGTGTTGATTTCACGTGGAGTAACGCATGTTTACGCATTGCGTGCGCTTTTGCAGCCCCGAGAGAAGCATACCGTTGTTCTCTGACTGATTAGGAAAGAAATAGCGCTTGCCTAGATGCGCACGCACGCGTACTAACGCGATAAAGAAATGCGAACTGCGCGACATTTACGCGCTCGGCTGTCTGCATTTATTAAATGCGAAGCATTTCTTAGCGAATTTCTGCGACTTGTACGTATCTATCTATCTATCTATCTATCTATCTATCTATCTATCTATCTATCTATCTATCTATCTATCTATCTATCTATCTATCTAGCCGCCCCCGACTTTGTGATGTCCTCGCCGCTTCGTTAATGGGATGTACACCAAATTTGGTACGGCATAACATGACTGTATGACGAATACAAATTACAGGTGATAACATGAAAATAATGATATGCATGCCATGTACGGCATGATTTACATGCCACGCTCATGGTGCGCTCGCGGCCGCTTCGATAGCTTGATACACAACAAAATAGGTATGGCGTGACAAGAGTGTATGACGAACATAAGTGACTGGTTATAACGTGCAAATCATGACAGACATGACACGTAAAACATGATTTACATGACATGCGTACCATTATTTTCATGTTACCGCAGGGTATTCATGTTCGTCATACAGTCACGTCACGCAATACCGATTTTGGTGCATATCAAGCAAGCGAACCGGCTGCAAGAGCATCATGAGCATGGCATGTAAATCATGCCTTACATGACATGCGTACCATTATTTTCATGTTACCGCAGGGTATTTAGGTTCGTCATACAGTCACGTCACGCAGTACTGATTTTGGTGCATATCAAACAAGCGAACCGGCCGCGACAGCATCATGAGCATGGCATGTAATCATGCCTTACATGACATGCGTGCTATTATTTTCATGTTACCACCTGTTATTTACGTTCGCATTACAGCCACGTCACGCAATACCGATTTTGGTGCATATCAAGCAAGCCAACCGGCCGCGAGAGCATCATGAGCATGGCATGTAAATCATGCCTTACATGACATGCGTGCCATTATTTTCATGTTACCGCACGGTATTTGTGTTGGTCATACAGTCACGTCACGCAGTACTGATTTTGGTGCATATCAAACAAGCGAACCGGCCGCGACAGCATCATGAGCATGGCATGTAAATCATGCCTTACATGACATGCGTGCTATTATTTTCATGTTACCACCTGTTATTTACGTTCGCATTACAGTCACGTCACGCAATACCGATTTTGGTGCATATCAAGCAAGCCAACCGGCCGCGAGAGCATCATGAGCAGGGAATGTAAATCATGCCTTACATGACATGCATACCATTATTTTCATGTTACCGCAGGGTATTTATGTTCGTCATACAGTCACGTCACGCAATACCGATTTTCGTGCATATCAAACAAGCGAACCGGCTGCGAGAGCATCAGCCATTATTTTCATGCTACCACCTGTTATTTGTGTTCGTCATACAGTCACGCCAGGCAGTACCAATCTGTAGCAGTCATTTATCATGGTGCGCTGATCATTATATGTGAGCCCAAAGGCGTCAGTTTTACGCCAAACATAATAAAGAGCCGCCTGGCAATGGTATTGTGCATGAACCTCCTGCGACAACCACGCGAAACAAGCTGCACTAGTGCAGGGTAGGCGCAAACATTCCCCGAAGAACATTCGCGAATTCTCAATGAAGCGTTTACCTCACAAAGGCGGGTATCAGTCGTGGGAACAAAATTTTCCCGCCTTATTCTGTGCAGCCACACAGCCTGTCGCTTGGCATCCTTTTTCCCGCTGGGAATGGCAAAGAGGGACTTGCTCGTTTCCCGCCGGTTGCTGCACCCAAAAGCGCAGCACCCAGACATTCTTCGATGCCTCGATAGGCTTTCGATGAAGTCTCAAAACGATACGGGATGTCGTAATGTTCCTGCACGCTTTCCTGAGCCTATAAAAACAATCACCCTCCAAAGCGCCGTGCGTCTGCGGCCGGGAGAAACTAGCGAGGCGAGCGAGCTGGACCATATATGTGGCGAAGCCGCCGAAAGGGCGCGGCGGCGAAGAGAAAAGGAACGCGGTACTTTTCCCGTTACAGTGACTTTAGCTGGCGCTGAGCGGCCGCGCGTATTACGAAGCACACGAATTCGTGTTTGCATCCGAATTTAATTGCATTCGTGCTTCTCGCAGGCTTTCACAGGTACAGGGGATAGAAAGAAACGCGAACATAGCGGCGCGCTGTTTTCATCACGCTCTGACTGTGGTGGCAATAAAAAGACGCTAGATGTTCTTTGATTCCATCACGGAGGACTCCGTCTTTTCATCAGTCATCCAGACTACAACCACTTGAAAATAAATGCGAAACAGCAAGGAATGTAGGTGCCGCATGTTTGGGTTTCTTTCCATCCCCACTGTACGTATTCCGAGGCCGTGCTGCCGGTTCGATGCTTGCATTCGAGTTTGACAGCATTCGCGTTTTTTTTTTCTATTTCAGGCTATTGCAGCCACGTTATTCGCATGCCTTTGTATGTCGTTACTATTGTGTTTCACCCTGCAAATGGAACGGAAAGAAATCACGATTTTCTTTTAAAAACTCACAGGGTTCCTTATGCATTAACCTAAGACGACTGAAATGCGAAAGCCATCTGCTTTTTTTTTTTCTTCCCAGTCAATGTATTGAACATCCCCTAACTCCCTCCGAGATTTTTCTGCACCTGACGTGGTATTCTTGCAGCCTCACGGATCGGAGGCACGGCAAGGTTTCTGCACCTCAGATGGTTATGCACTGCCTCCGTGATCGGTCCATTTTGACCAAGCGAAGATGTAATATGACGACGTCACGTGATGTGACGTCACGATGATATCACAAAGTTTTGTTATCTGTGACGTCATCACGTGATAATTTCTTGCATCACTCGTGTTGACGGCGCCGACGGTCAATTTCGCGTTTGATGAGGCATCTGAGGCTTTCGCTTAAATACACCGTCCGTTTACTCTGTCCTTCCTTCCTGTGTTCGTCCGATCGAATGCGCAACGATTCCCACCACGAACACCGTTCGGCTGTTCCTCCATGAAATTCCAGCTGCCACTGATGTTCGGGAGAGGTGGCTTTCAGTAATTAGGCGAGATAATTGATCTCCTAATACATATTCAAACTACACTAGATATGTAGCCGTCATTTACGACCCGGATATTTCATAGAACATAAGAACCGGCGGCTTAAGAAGGATGCCGTAGCAGACTACCCTTCACGTTTTGCAGCCCAAGGTAACAACTGAACCAAGCATGACAAGTATCACTAAACGTTACCGTGCTGCGTCCGAACAGTCAACGAATGCATGTACCAGTAGCGACGCTGCCTTGTGATCGCCGCCATGTGCAGCGCTGACATTAGGTCCCGAGGCTGAAGAATCGGAGCCCATGGACACCACATGTGCTACCGGCGAAACAACTGACAGCCATCATGTACAGTGTCACAATGATTGCGTGCACAAGGCTGGGCAGGCTGCCCCATGCAACAAAAGTGCCCAGGCCGACAGCCATTCGGCCTCCACTTTGCTCACTACCGAAAAGGCCAATGGAAGAGAAAAGAAAGAGAGCTGAGAAGCCAGATACTGAGGCTACAACAGTCCGTCGACAAAAACAAAGATGAACTTAAGCAACTGACAAGAGGGTGCATTTTTCACGCCTATCACATTTGCTCAAGTTGAGAGTCGGCACTACGACTTTAGACTTGAACAACAGCGTCTGTTCACACACATCGGCCAGCGTTGCAGGAAGCGCGCGGCGTATGCAGCTGAATTTTGTTTGTTTTTCGTATCACCACGATTTAACTGGTTTAAGCTCTGAAATAGGGGAATCACTTGGCATAGTTCTTCATTTTCTGGCACCAGCTGTTGCTTTCTCTCGGTGGCAAGAAATGTAATTCTCAAAAGCTTTGGGAAGAGAACGGGTGATCACGTATATCTTCGTGCTATTTTGCGCATGAACTCCAGGCTTGCATATAGTGTGCTACACCAGCAGACACGCATCGGAGAACTTTAAGCGCCCAAGCTTTCAGTATTTGCTCCTGGCAAATGCTGCTTTCAAAAATCCGCTTTCAGGCAGTCATAAACTGGCTATCACTTAAGCGCGAACGGAACGGTGACAAAACAGCCTTCCGCGCATCACTGGCATACTCTCTCTGATATGCGCCTAGCAGACGACGCGCGAGCGTGTCGATCAAATAGCCGCGAACGACACATGCCTTAGAAATGGGCTGGGTGCCCAGAACAAGCGCTTCATGATTACCGTTTACAAGTTTTCATTATACATTCAACAGCGCGAATACAGCCGAAAACTGAACCATATAGCAGCTTCGAATGCAGCAACGGCATTCGTTTCCGCGAGCGACGACGCGACGGTTGGTCTACCACCGTGGTGGCGCCTAGCGGCTAAAAGCCGCACTAACGCCGACGGCCGGTTTCCCATTGCGCTCCTCTCCTTCGCCCAGGCTAGTGTTCTAGAAGTTTATAGTGCGCTCACTGAGCGGCGGAGAGTGACGCACTTCATGTCGCCGCCGACAGGCGGCGCGGCTCACAGCGTCACCTGAAACTTTCCGGCGGGTTGCAGGGCGCGGCTAGCGCGCGTTGCTGTTTTGCGCGCAAGAAAAGCCAATCTTACGGTGCGCAACTCACGGAAGTTCTTTTGATGCAAGTTTTCTGTGTATTGTGAAATAAGTTACTGTCGCTGTGACTGATTTACGGAGGGCGAGCGATGTTTTAAGCGGCTATTGCATAAACGAATGCTCCTCCACGCAGCCGCTGCAATAACAGGGTGTCCAGTTGGCGGCGTTCGTTTCTTTTTCTTTTTTTTGTGCTGCTGATCGATACGATTTTCAATGCACTTTAGCCACTGTAGCAATCATAGCGACTTCGCTCCCGCCTTTCGAGCCCCACTATGCCGAATATAAACAACGCCTCATTTTTAAATTGTTTTCGAATATATATGAGCTGGTCTGCGTAACTAACCCACTTATAATGTTCTTTTTTTTTCGGGAATCAATAATGGGCGGAATCACTCGGCTTCGTAATAAATGTATCCGCACCGTACGCTTAAATTTTTTTTATTTGCAGACGTAGATCGTACAAGGTTACCAAAAATGCAGTTGGGTTCGTATGCCCAATGAAAAAAAAAAATTAAACATAGTTATTAAGGGTACATAACAAGTAACATGCATCACGTGTGTACACATATTTTTATTGCACCAGTTCTTCAGCAGTGCGGATAAAACAGGACACGAAGGAACACTCGACAGCGTCACGCACTGACATACTGATTTTATTTACACAAAACCCTGCCTATGTATGCGCAAATGTTTGCCATATCACAATATGAATTATCAATGCAGAAAATGTCACTCGTGGTCGAACAATAAACGGATGCAACAAACGTGTATGAACATCTGATAATCGACTACGAAAATGAAAAATAAAGGACAGCAAGAAGCGCCGGCGATGTTTGCAGTCGACAGCCGACGACAACGTCGATCTATCAGGCACTGGGGCATCCCAAAGAGAGCCCAATCGCTTTGGACCTCCCCCGCTTCCTAATGAGCTACTTCAGCCCCCCTCTACATCTCCTTTTTCTATCCGTCAGTATAGTTCTGTGCTTAAGGACTTCGATAGCGAAACGAGCAGCCGTACCAGCGTTCTTTATTATTTTTTTAGAAGTACCCCTAACCCCCCTCCCCCCCCCCCTTTTTTTTACCAAAGCACGAGTATGGTTTTGTTGTCACCACCCTCACGCGTTTTCTTGCTTTTATTGCTGTCACACTTGACTCTGCGGTCACTCCTAGTTTCGTTGGGTCCAACTGTTTTTTGTTGTCAAACGCAGCCCCAGAAATTTCTCTGCACGTACGCTGCATGCTCTATGTGCACGACCGCCTGAGGCTGTAAAAAAGCGCATCCCTCCCGTCCAGATGCAGCGGCGGGTCGTCTTTGAGACAGCTGCGATTTGCGGATAGACACAAATGCCGATCCTTCAGAAAAACAAGCATATATAAGTGCATCTAAATTGCGCGAACTTCAGGGACGAAAGACAGTAGAATGCGACACACTTTCGTCCCTGAAGTTCGCGCTATTTAGATGTTCAAATGGAGTACCAACTAGCCCAAACATGCACCTTGCTAAAATATATAAGTGCAGTAAAGCGGCACGCGGGGTGCCTACAAAGGTCCTTCAAACGAATGAATGGCGTGAACATGCGCTGCAGGGCACACACAAATGGAAACAGCTTCAACTACTTGGGTCAGATTAAAAAAAAAAGAAAATGCTCGACCCCCTTCCCTCCTCTTTTTTTGTGATCTCTTCTTGTGTCATTGTGGTGGCCCTCTCCCCACCACCAACCCCGCGTTTGTTGATACCCCCGCAACTACAGCGTAACCAGCCTAACCCCCACCGACCAAGGGGACGCGCTCCACACCCCGCAAGAGTTTTCAGGAGAAACTGGCGGCAGCGCCCCTGGCGGGCGCTCAAGCTGTCGACGCGGAGAGGGCCGCGGCGGCGCGGCGCAGGGATACGGCAGTGAGCCCACTGCCCCATTCTAGTACACTGTAGCCCAGGCACAGAAAAATAGAGGAGGCGCTGGGTGTGACGATGGCCACAGGTTGTGCAAACATGTAACTCCACATGTTTAGTACAAGAAGGCTCACGTAGGTCTTTGACGAAGGATTGAACATTTTTACATGGATGCTGCCTTCTACGTTGAATTTTGCTTGCTCAGAAATTGAATTCATGCGTGGAACAAAATTTTCCTCAAAATTTTCTTTTGCCCTGCCTTAGTTATAAAACTGCTAGGTGTCTTCGGCCTTTTTTTGTCCATGGCATACAGAAAAGTGCTTCTTTGTGCTTTGGCTTTGTGCATATTGTCTCGTAGGAGCTTTTGCGCTGCACACAAAAGGACGTTGTGATGTAAAGATGTTGAAGCGTCTCGACCTAGTTGATGGTACCACCCTGGCCACAGTGCTACACAGGCCCGTAACTAGGGGGGGGTTGAGGGGGTTCTGACCCCCCCCCGAAATTTTTTTGATGCTTTAACTTTTCGGGTGATACTAAAATATTTACACGCCTTCACAGCGACCACCAGCTGCCAAAGTTACACTGCAACTTTCCTGGCATTGCTTCCCTCTTCTTCCTTTCTTCAAACCTACCCTTTTACCAGAACACCTCAGCGCTCCCTCCCCCGCACGCGCACCTGCCCTATTTGTACAGCTTTGCACTTTGCCCTCGCGTTCCTTCGAGTCTTTTTTTTTTTTTTTTCGTCTTTCACCCCGTAGCAGCTCCTTTATCGATTCCAGATGCTTTCCTTGTCCATTGCCGCTGGAGAAGTTATCCATCTGTGCGGACCGCACGTGTCGGCTTTGGGTTCCTACGAAAAGCGCATCTCCTTCTGTGAAGGTAAACAGTTCGACAGCAACGGCAACACCAACACGACGTGCGCAAATTTGCCAGGGAACGAAACCCCTAAGCGGAAAAACTCAGCGGCGCATTCCGAGGACGCAGGCTGCAGGGTAAACTTTTCTCAAACTGTAGTCCTCGCCACCGAAACGAATAATCGAAGATGACATCTACTGAAAGACTGGCATATCCGAGCAACTTCGAACAACCTTAACCACACGCAAGGAAATCTACCTCTTCTGTACACAGAAGGTATATGCACCTCCCTACAAAGCGCACAAAGCGAGGATACAGCCGGCACACAATCCGGCACCAGCGGTCAACTTTCACAGGAGAGAAAAAACGCCGCCAAGCTGGGCTGTGCGCGGGAGTACAGAGGCTGACGTCACAGCCTACAAAGTGCATTTTTGGGGGGTCACGGCTATTTAATTAGCGCAGCCCAGAGAGAATTATGCAGGCACCCAGGGAGCCGTCTGTGAAAAGGTGACTTTTTCACAGGAATGGAGCAACACCTCCTTTCTGGACTGTACCACGGGAGTGCAAATGTCTCGGCAGTGCATTCTTGGGGGTTCACGTATATTAAGGGGAGTATGCAGTGCCCATGGAGTCTTCTGTGAAAAGGTCTTTAAGTAGCGTTAATCCAGTTTGCTGCAGCTGGAGTACAATAATGGGCCTGCATGCACACCAGCTGTAGCGGCGTTCACAAAACACATGCGCCACGCGGGAGCCGGCGCGTTCATCACACTTCTACATTCTAGCCACTGTAAAGTGGATAAGAGAGGAAGAAAACATCGCCCGCCGTTCACGCCAGGCAGTCGAAGCAGTCGCAAACGTCTTTTTGGAGCCACTGGCCACTTCTGTGTGCGTGCACAGGATTGCGGCAGCAAAATGAAAAGACACTCTGCAACAACGAAGCAAAGGAGTCTTGCGTCTTACTTCAAGAAAGTTCGAACCGATGAAGCGGACGGAGAAGAACCGCCTCCTTCGAAGGATAAAACTTCGCCCTCCTCAGCACTGGTGGAAAGCCAAGCGCGTCCGAACTTCTGTAGCGACTCAGGAGAATGCACCGGTTTATATGAATCACCTGAGAACGAACACAAGCAGGACACCCATGCGCCGCCGGGAAATGATGGTGGCCGCAGTGCAACTCCAAGTGACCTTTGTTCTACAGTCAACGCTGGGCAAAGTGACGCCTTTACCACTGGGCAATGCCCAAGGAAGGTGAGTGGCATGGCACCTACACATTCTGGTTCGCCTCCCCTCACACGTCTCTGATCTCTTCACTGTCTCTGCTTACGTACGGAACGACCTAACCTGCTGCCATTCCCGTCGCCGACTTCGCGCTGGCGACGCTAGAGTGGCAGCTTGTAACACATACATACCGTTTTTGTACCGCGGTTACATTGTGTTACTTCATCAGGAGCCGTTGGTCGCGGTGTCCCCGGCTTTGGTGGTGCTATTGTCCAAACTTATTTCTTGCTTTAACCAGAATTTGAGGTTGACATACCAATTTCTTTATTTGGGTACAAATAATTGAAAAGTACCATCGAATTATTACAAGTAAGCGATGTACTTGTTTTATTCACGAAAATAAGCCAGTATAAATCTTAAAAAATGGCAGCCGTTCTACACGCAAACCCCCCCCCGAAAAAAATTCCTGGGTACGGCCCTGGTGCTACAGAACTGTGCCTTTTTTCTCTTTATATCTGTTGTATTGGCTACTGTGTCACAGAATGGCTGTCCACTGCGCACGCGTGAAGTTTCTTTGCTCTGTTACCTTCTCCCTTTCCCCTCACCACGATCTTATATTAACGCCCTACTGCAGATAATAAATGTCATTCTTTGCCTGCCTTCGCAAACCGTGTGAACGTGCGTTCCTTTCGTGCCGTGGCCAGTAGGCCGCGGCGACTCAACAGTGGCGACGAGTCACATCGAAACCCACGAAGTCAAGGCAGACCCGGGCACTCGGACCTTGCAGACAGCCGTGCCAACGACGTCCATGGCTTCCCAGATGCTTCCGAGCTTTGACGAGAGCACAGATAAGTGGAACCCGTACTTGATCAAAGCAGAAGCGTACTTCGAAGCAAACGGCATTACTGAGTCAAGCAAGAAAAGAGCACTTCTGGTAGCTGCGCTGAGCACGCAGACCGTTCAAGTTCTTGCCGGCAGAGTAGCTCCCCGGAAGCCGAATTCCTTGACTTATGACGAAGTTACCGAAACCTTGAATGAGTACTATGACCCTAAACGCAACGAAATTGCGGAGAGCTACAAGTTCTTCAGCCGCTCCCAATTGGAAAGGGAATCGGTTCGCGCTTTTCTCATCGAGATCCGCCGCATTGCAGACAACTGCAACTTTGGCAGCTCCCTTGACAGAATGATCCGGGACAGGATTGTTTGCGGTGTGCGCTCAAGTGCAGTACGAAAACAACTGCTAGCGCGGAAAGAGCTAACGCTGGAAGAAGCTGAAGCGCTAGTAATATCTGCCGAAGCCGCGGAAGACGATGCGCAAAGCATTTCAGCCGAAGCAACTACGCTGTTAAAAATGCAGGCGCGTCGACGAACGAATCTCAGAGAAAGCTCTGAAAACGCAGGAGGCCGGGATTGCGGAAGATGCGAAAGTTTTAAACACGATGCTAACAGCTGCAGCTGGATCAAGGCGCGTTGTTATCAATGTGGTCAACCTGGGCATATCGCAAGAATGTGTCCCAGCCGCCGAGGCAGAGAAGCAGGACCAGCTGCGCCGGAGCGGCACGGAAAAGCATTAGCCGTGCAAGGGGCAACGTCGGAAGATTACTATGAGAATGCTCATATCTGGACGTTGCTGTCAGAACGAAAAAACAGGCTCGAGCCGCCGATTCGGCGCGCGTTCAGTTGGGCCGGTGTGGAGCTGACAATGGAGGTAGACACAGGACCTCCGGTGTGTGTCATAGCCCGGAAGCTTTTCGAAGAACATTGTAAGCATTGGCCAAAATTGAAACCTTCACAGCTTAGCCTTTCGGGCTACGCAGGAAGACTACCAGTACTAGGTGAACTTGAACTGATGGTTACGTACCAAGGCGTGGCGGTGGGATGTAAGCTCGTAGTACTAGACTGCGTTGGACCAAGCCTGTGCGGACGAGACCTCATAAACATGCTGGACAAGGCTGGAGCTTCGGTACTGGAAGTGGCACCAGGCACAGTACAAGCCATCAGCCACGACAACACTCGCGCTGAATACACGGACGTCTTCTCGGAGGAACTGGGACTGATCAAGGGGCCCCCAGCCAGCTTGATGCTGAAGGAGGGTGCTGTTCCCAAGTTTTGCAAAGCGAGATCACTTCCGTATGCCCTCCGTGACAAAGTGGCGAAGGAGTTGGAACGGCTGGTGTCCCTGGGCATTTTATCACCCGTGAAACAATCGGACTGGGCGACTCCCATAGTGCCCGTGCTTAAAGGAGCACTGACACAAAATTTCGAAGGCGAGATAATTAGTTAAATAGATGTATGTGGAGCCGTACACAACGTCTACGAAATATCAAGGGCCAATATAGCCTAGAACATATTTAAAATCAATTTTAAAGTGCATGCCGCGCGACTGAGCGAGATGCGAGCGCTTCGCGACGCCGACATCAACGCGGGGGGTGTGTAAACAAACCTACGTCACGAGTTTGTGTTGGCTGGTGGCTGGTTGTGCCCTTGCGCTTGTGCCGTGCTACCTGCCATTTCTTCCTCCGTGCCTGCGGCTTGGCGTGTTCTAGTTGTGTTCTCTTCCGCTGTTCGCTCGTCGTGCCCGTTGGCAGATGTTATGGCCCGCTCACGCTAGCGGCAAGCCTGCCGCAACGGCGCGGTGCCGCAGAATGTCGGCCGTCGCCGCACGCGCGAGAGCTGTCCAACTTGCACGGCAAGCTTCGCCGGCGAGGCATTCGCGCCTCCGAAAAACATGGCAGCACTGCCAAAAGCGGTTGTCGTCCACTTCGAATCTATCAAGTGGCCGCCGTGCGCTCTGTAACGTGTAAGTTCCGAACTGATGCTTCCATTTGCTTTAGATTCATGTCCTTAAGCTTCGACAGCAATGTATTCGTCCCGATTCGGCGCCGTTTTTGAGAGCCATAGTCAAATAATCGATGCTGTAAGCTTAGCGAGTCGAGATGGGCGCTTCCGAATGCTCGGAGGACATAGATTACGCGTTTGTTAGTTGTTTCTAATCCTCCATAGCTGGCGCCACTTCACCTGGTTCGGCGCCCACCGTACTCACGCTCGCGCGTCGCCTACGTCACAATTTTGCGTGTTCACGTGGCCAGCTGTGGCTACCCGTCCTCCGGAAGTAGTGCTGCCCAGCTCGATGCTTTGAAACCGAAACTGCGACTGGGCGCTCTAAAAACGTCTCTAATAAATAACCGTCGCGCACTCGCGCAAACGAGGTTTGCAGCCGTGATAAGTGGATCATAAGCTATCTATTGCAACAAAAAAAACAAGGTGCAAAATTTTTGTGTCAGTGCTCTTTTAAGAAGGACGGCACAGTTCGTATTTGCGGGGATTTTAAAGCCACGTTTAACCAAGCCCGTGAAACGGAACAATATCCCCTTCCGGTGATTCAGGACATGTTTGCGTCATTAGGCGGTGTGGAAGTGTTCAGTACGCTAGACCTGAAAGATGCCTACAACTAGGTGCCATTAGACGAAGGTGCACGCAAGCTGTGCGTGATTAACACGCATCTGGGACTCTTCTGTTACAACAGGCTGCCATTCGGTATTTCCTCGGCTCCGGCCATATTTCAGAGGAAAATGGATACCATGCTGGCAGGTCTTCCTGGAGTGCAAGCGTACTTGGACGACGTGCTTGTGTCTAAAAAGGTGGCAGACAACGGAGCTCGGCTGAAAGCAGTCTTGCAGCGCTTCCGGGAACACGGGGTAAAGCTGAGGTATGACAAATGCAGTTTCAGCCAACCATCCGTAACTTATCTGGGACATCAGATAGATAGACACGGCCCTGCACCCCACCGAAAGGAACGTGGAAGCTATCGTGAAGGCACCGAGTCCTTGCAATGTGAGCGAGTTGCGTTCGTTTGTCGGCATGTTGACATTCTATTCCAGATTCTTACCAAACATGTCAACAACGTTATCGCCGTTGTATCACTTGCTGGAAAAAAACGCACGGTGGGAGTGGAAGCACCCACAGGAAACAGCATTCGTCAAGGCCAAACAATGTGTGAAGGACGCAGAAGTACTTGCTCATTTTGATCCGTTGAAAGAACTGAAATTGGAATGTGACGCATCACAGCATGGCATTGGTGCAGTGTTGTTCCACACAAAAGGCAGCGCTCATCGACCAATCGGATTTCGTTCAAGGACTCTTACGAAAGCCGAACGAAATTACTCGTAACTAGAGCGCGAGGCGCTGGCACTCATTTTCGGCGTCACGAAGTTCCGGGACTACCTCTTCGGCCGTGAATTCACGCTAGTTACGGACCACCAACCACTCGTGGGACTGCTCAGATCCGACCGCCCAACGCCTGTTATGGCAGCGTCCCGCATCCAACGCTGGGCACTGTATCTCTGCGGTTATCGCTACAAGCTTCAGTACACTCCCGGAAGGCAAATGCTGAATTCGGACGCCCTCAGCAGGCGTCCACTACCGGTTTCCTGTCGCGCTGTCGAGCCACAAGAGTATGTCTTCTGTTTGGAAAGCCTTGATGAAGGCACAGTAACGACGCACGAACTGCAACACCTGACAGACCGCGACTCAACGCTCGCACGCATCAAGCATTACGTACTGCATGGTTGGCCCAGAAGATCTAAGAGCACGGAGCCGGACATGGCGGCATTTTTTAACCGCCGGCTGGAGTTGTCCTTGGCACACGAGTTAGTTTATTGGGGCCACCGAGTTGTTGTACCCGCCGGGGCACGGAAACGTTTACTGGAGCTCCTGCATGAAAATCACCAAGGGTCGTCAGCGATGAAGTCTATCGCGCGATCATTGTTTTGGTGGCCGGGCCTGGACGGAGAAATCGAGAGACTGTCAGAGACATGCAAGAACTGCATCGATAATTAACCCATGCCGCCGATCGCACCACCAGCAAGCTGGCCACAAACGCTGGAGAAGTGGTCACGCATTCACGTGGATTTTGCCGGACCAATAGAAGGCATGATGGTTCTGGTGATAATTTCTTCCCATACAAAGTGGATAGAAGCAATCCCTCTCAAGCAAGCCACCACGACGGCTACAATCAACTGTTTACGGGACATATTCAGCCGGTTTGGCGTGCCCAGAACGATTGTTTCCGACAACGGGACGCAATTCACTAGCCGTGAATTTGCAACGTTCGTCCAGCAAAACAACATATCGCACGTCAGGACAGCCCCTTTCCACCCACAATCTAATGGGGCTGCTGAACGAGCCGTAAGGACGGTGAAAGATGGCCTTCGAAAGATGAAGGGAGGGAAATTGGAGCACAAATCGATGCGGCTGTTAATGAGCTACAGAAGAACGCCCAACAAGAGCGGGAAGTCGCCATCGGAGATGCTTCTAGGCTATCAGATCAGATCGCGCCTGGATACCTGTTTTCCAAAGTCCGGTGGAGGAGCAACATGTGCAAGCCAGGAACGCGTGCCCCCTGTGAACCGCCGTGTGCACGTGCGCAACTACGGTACCGGAAGCAAATGGATACCAGGACAGGTGATAGCTACATCTGGGTGACGCGAATGGTCACCGTGGAAACGCCTGAAACAATTGTCCGACGGCATGTTGATCAAGTTCGCCTGCAGCCTAGGGAAGTGCAATCGCCGGTCTCGGCGGAACACGTGCGCATGGACGAACCGCCAGTCAGCCCAAAAGAATCGGTGCCGCACCCTGATGCAAGCCTGCGAGAACGGTCGGGTTCCCCAACTTTAGTCGCAGATCATCATACCACCGAATTAGTTCCGGCTGGCCAGTCCTCCGAAGCAGAAGTCGCAAGGGACCCAGCTCAAGTACTACGGCGCTCAACGCGCACACGGAAGCCAGTTGATCGTTTTCACTTTTAGGAGGAAGAAGTGTTGTATTGGCTACTGTGTCACAGAATGGCTGTCCACTGCGCACGCGTGAAGTTTCCTTGCTCTGTTACCTTCTCCCTTTCCCCTCACCACGATCTTATATTAACGCCCTACTGCAGATAATAAATGTCATTCTTTGCCTGCCTTCGCAAACCGTGTGAACGTGCCTTCCTTTCGTGCCGTGGCGACTCAACAATATCTGTCCTAAATATTCCCATAACATTTTGGTGAAGTTGCAGGTAGTCTTTCCAAAAGCTGCACCTGAATGTCCACAGCGGGCATTACATTGGTCTTGCTGTTATGGCTACTAACACTGTCCTGGCTGCTCAGACATCAGCTCGAGTTGTGCTAACTCAGTAACATCACATGGGCACCTTTGGTGGCATTGGCAAGGTCATTGACCTACCTGGCGTGGTCGCCAGCGGTCGAGCGCGCCAGGTCTTGCGCAGGGATCGGCAGACGACCAACACCGTTGCATGTGTTGCGTTCTCACCGCTCGATGTGCGATGAAGACAGTACGAAGGTTACGTCGCTCGCTGCAGCAGCCTCATTTCCTTACGTCATGCCAGGTCACATGCTAAAAGAGTGAGCTGCTGGTGTTACTTCCAGTTTGTTCCAAATCAAATTTGTTGCTATCACATTCATTGCTTTGACCCTGTGGCAAAACTGACTTTTTATCACTGAAATTGCGATGTGCTTTTGGGACATGCTGGTGTCGTGAGTAGTGTGACCATACTGGTAGAATTACAATACAAAATGCATAAAAATGGCACAAAATGCGTATTTAAAAGGTCTACTTTAGAATAAAAACAAGACAAAAGTTCAATGTTACTCATAGACAGCACAACTAGTTGAACTATACGCGATAGCGCAAAGGCTTTGTTGGAAACCCCACAGGGGCGTCTACGCAAGCGGGCGTTTGGTGTGTAGCGACACCACGGACCCCGAGCTAACGGGGGGGGGGGGGGGGGGTTCGACCCCTCCCACGCCTAGCCGTGCGTGGCTTTGCCGTGTCCGGGGGAAAAGGGGATCCTGGGGGTTGAGCCGACGCCGGGTGTTTGGACCTTTAAGGCCCCCCGGCAGAGGCAACACACCCCTTTTGGCCCCGGCTTCACGTAGACGGCACCCCTGGGCTAACCCACCCAGGGGGAAATCGGCGGTCGCCCTTTCCTTTTCCCCCTCTCTTATCTTTTTCTTTCCTATCTTCTTTCCTTTCTGTCCTGTCTCCTTTTTCTTCAGTTACTTCCAAGTTTCGTAGGCGGCTCGGGGTTAACCGTGTATATGTGTCCTCTCTTGGACACAGTATATTAGGTTATAGCGGCATTGTACGGCTGGCGTTCGTAGCCTTACATGTTAAGTGCTGCAGCGTCCCCTTGTTGGACTCCATGGTGGGTGGCCGCCACTGCTGCCGAAAACATACACATTTATCATGGAAGCAGTTCCATTCCCCCGCCTCCTTGATCGTTACCCTCAGAAGAGGGTGCGCACCGACGAAATACTCAACTTTTTGACCCGACCAACAGAAACGTTCCCTAAATTTCATGTACTCCCCAGCCAGAACCCCGAAAAACTAGCAAGAACTATTTCCCCTTTCATAGTTGCAAAATCCTTGACCGAAGCCTTTGGGCCGGGCTACAAGGTAACCAAAATGGCAAGCGGTGACCTTCTTCTCGAGGTCCCAGCTAAACAACAGTACCAGAAACTCGGCAATCTCGTAACACTTGGTAACGCACCCATTTCAGTGTCACCCCATAGGTCCATGAACAGCTCATGCGGAGTCGTTTCGGAAACCGACCTCATTGACCTGTCTGAAGATGAACTTCTAGAGGGATGGAAGAACCAAAACGTGACCCATGTAAAACGGATCGTTATTATAGATAGAAGGCAAGGAAATCCCCACGAAACATCCTTACATTTGCATCCAGTGTTCTCCCTCAAACCATCGAAACAGGTTACATTAAATTAACTGTCAGAACATACATTCCTAATCCCAGACGTTGTTTCCAATGCCAGAGATTCGGCCACGGATCATTGAGCTGCCGTGGTCATCAAACGTGTGCTAAATGCGGTGTACAAGGCCATGCATATCCGACAACTGTAATGGCGCACCGCACTGTGTCAACTGTAACGGCGATCATCCGGCGTATTCACGCGCATGTCCAAACTGGCAAAAAGAAAAAGAAATCATCACACTAAAGTACAAGGAGAACATCTCTTTCCGCGAAGCCCGTAAAAGGTGCTCACCATTTCACACTACACCCTACGCTGATACGGCGCGCCGGGGGACAACGTCGCATCGGCCACCGCCACTCCCTCGGTCCACGCAGAGCGAACCGTCGGCTGTGCACCTGCCCCCAAGGTGGCAGTAGTTCAATCTACTCCGCCAACTCGCAAAGAGAGCCCGTCGACCCCAGGGTCATCGGGTCTCAAGGCCTCGTCTCACCAGGCGAGGCCCGAAACTCGAACCTTCAGCTCGCACTTGCGGGCATCCAGTGCCTCCCAGGAGGCAATGGACACTACTTCGGCACCCCTGCAGGGTGTCGAAAGATCGGCGCGGCTCCCTGGAGCGTGCTAAGAAAACTAAGAAGCCGATAACGGGGCCGGAGGACGGCCCTGTTACTTGAGTTCCAACTCCCCACCTAAACAACCACAACTCCCGTTTCGTACACACAGCACTACCTTAGTTTCATCATGAACACGCAAATAATCCAATGGAACGTGAGGGGCCTCCTCAGGAACCTCGACGATGTTCAAGAACTTCTCCCATACACAAACCAAAGGTGCTGTGTGTACAGGAAACACACATGAAACCAATACATACTGACTTTCTCAGACAGTACATCATCTTCCGCAAAGATCGCCAGGATGCTCTCACATCCTCTGGCGGTGTTGCTATAATAATAGTTAGAAATGTAGCATGTCGGGTATTGCAGTTGCAAACGCCCCTGGAGGCAGTGGCCGTTCGCGCTGTTCTTTTCAACAAGCTCATAACTATTTGCTCACTCTATATATCCCCACACTACCAGTTACACAAACACTTACTTCAGGCCTTTATTGATGAATTGCCAGAACCATACCTCGTCCTTAGCGATTTCAATGCACACAGCAGCTTGTGGGGGGACTCTCGCAGCGATGCGCGAGGCCGTCTCATTGAGCAGTTTCTGTTTTCCGCTGGTGCATGCCTGCTCAATAAGAAGGAGCCAACATTTTTAGCCTCGCAAACAGTAGTTACTCATCTATCGATCTTAGTATTGTTTCACCCACCCTTTTGCTTGATTTTAACTGGGATGTCATTAAAAACCGCTACGGGAGCGACCATTTTCCCATACTGTTAAGCACGTCAGAAGAAAACGAATCTCCACCACAGGCTCCCCAGTGGAAGGCTGATGCAGCAGATTGGGAGAAGTTTGGAACCCTCACCCGTATCTCGATCGTGGGCTGAAATGTCATCCTTAGAAATTGGTGCTGCTGTTCAGTTTTTTACCGCTTCTATTATTGACGCCGCTTCGAAATCTATTCCACAATCAAGTGGCATTGCCTCCAAACGTCGTGTCCCATGGTGGAACGACGATTGCCGGAACGCTCGAAAAAGCAAAACAAAGCGTGGGGGTTACTCCGCGACTGCCCTACTGCTGAGAATCTTATGAATTTTAAAATGATCAAGTCCCAAGGCAGGCGAACACGCCGACAGGCAAGAAGAGAAAGCTGGCAGAAGTATTTATCAGGTATTAACTCCTACACAGACGAGGCTAAGACGTGGAACAGGGTAAATAGGTTAAGAGGCAAACAAACACATTCACTTCCTTTAGTAAACACAGATGGCAACAGTCTGGAAGACCAAGCAAACTCTCTTGGTGCACATTTTGAACGAGTGTCTAGCTCTGCACTACTCCGACACGTTCAAACGACACAAAACAACTATAGAAAGGCAAAAGTTAGAAAGAAAATGTGCAAAAAACGACTCATTCAACGAACCATTCAACTTAGCTGAACTGCAGGCAGCGCTTAAGTGCTGCAGTGAATCTGCCCCAGGATCTGACCGTGTTATATACCAAATGCTTAAACACTTACCCTACGAAACACAGAAAACTCTCCTCTGTCTCTATGACGCTGTTTGGACTTCCGGCGAGATTCCCTCTGCCTGGATAGAGGCCATTGTGATCCCTGTTCTGAAACAGGGAAAGGATCCATCTAGTGTTTTTAGCTACAGGCCCATAGCATTAACAAGTTGCATTTGTAAAGTATTTGAGAAGATGATTAACTGCCGCTTAACACATTTCCTAGAATCAAACAAGCTGCTTGATCCATATCAGTGCGGCTTCCGAGTAGGTCGCTCCACCACTGACCACCTCGTACGTATTGAAGCACAGATCCGCGAGGCTTTTGTCCACAGACAATTCTTCCTTTCTGTATTCCTAGATATGGAGAAGGCCTATGATACGACGTGGCGATTCGGCATACTGAGAGACCTGACACACTTAGGCATACGTGGCCGGATGTTGAATATAATTGAATGTTATCTGTCAAACCGCACATTCCGTGTTCGGGTTGGAAATGCCTTGTCACGATCGTTCGTGCAGGAAACCGGCGTGCCACAGGGTGGTGTACCAAGCTGTACACTCTTCATTATAAAAACGAACTCGTTGCATCGTTGTATCCCACGAACTATGTTTTATTGCACGTATGTTGACGACATCCAAATAGCATTTAAATCGTGCAGTCTCGCGATTTGTGAGCGGCAGGTCCAGCTCGGCCTGAACAAGGTGTCCCAATGGGCAGATGAGAATGGGTTCCGGTTAAATCCACAAAAGAGCACCTGTGTTCTCTTTTCTAGAAAGAGAGGCCTCCACCCGAATCCCGAAATTGACCTGCATGGCCAGCGGTTACCTGTAGAGGTAGAACACAAGTTTCTAGGCGTCATTCTGGACTCTAAACTCACCTTTATATCACACATCAAATACATAAATAAGTGCATGAAGACTATGAATATCCTAAAAGTGTTGTCGCGCACTTCATGGGGCAGTGACAGGAAATGCCTAATGAACCTGTATAAAAGCCTCATTCGAACGCGCCTAGACTACGGGGCCGTTGTTTATCAGTCTGCAACACTAGCGCCTTGAAGATCCTTGATCCTGTCCACCATTTGGGCATCCGTCTCTCTACGGGCGCTTTTCGTACGAGCCCCGTAGAGAGCCTCTACGTTGAATCCAATGAGTGGTCGCTCCACCTGCAGAGATCCTACGCAAACAACGAACACCCCTCACACTCTGCTGTCAATGATTTGTCCAGCTCTGCACTTTTTGACAACCGTCATTCAGTGAGACAGCCCTACTCACTTCGTGTGAGGGGCCTAGCTCAGGAAGCAGGTGTGCCACTTCTTGAACACTGTCTAATGGCTCCCGCTGCACAACTCTCGCCGTGGCAGTGGCAGCGTATAGATTGCGATATATCTTCATGGAAGTTACAAAACACGCGCCTATTGCACATATCCGTACATACTTCCTCGAACTACAACATAAATACACTTGTCCAGAATTCTTTACAGACGCCTCAAAGTCCAATACTTCTGTGTCTTATGCAGCCGTTGGTCCATCCTTTTCGGATTCCGGTATTCTGCACCCTGATTAAAGTACCTTCACGACAGAAGCTTACGCGATACTTGTGGCCGTTAAACACATTAAACAATTAAAACTACATAAGGCAGTTATATACACCGATTCGCTCAGCGTGGTAACAGCCCTCAAAACTCTCAAAAAACACAAAAACCCAGTCCTCATCTCCCTCTACACACTCCTATGCACGGTCTACGCTCTTAAACAGCGTGTCGTAGTGTGCTGGGTGCCAGGGCACCGCGAGATTCAAGGCAACGTGTTGGCGGACCAGCTAGCTCCATCCGCCACGAAAGCAGTCCTAATACATCCACAGCCATCCCTGCACTAGACTTAAAACCCTTCCTCAAAAGGAAGCTCAGGGCCTTTTGGCAGAGCACATGGGATTGGCACAAGCAAAATAAGCTACACGTCATCAAGCCACGTCTTGGCATCTGGTCACCGGTATCGAAGTCGCGTCACACAGAAGTCACACTTTGCAGAATTAGAATAGGACATACATATAGTACACACGCACACCTTTTGTCCGGTGGTGACCCTCCCATGTGTGAAAAATGCGGTGCGCCACTTACTGTCCTGCACATCCTGCTTCAATGCACGCATCTAGAAGATATCAGAGAAAAACATTTCCCATCATACCGCCAACATCTCCCACTTCACCCTTCAATGTTCATAGGCAGGGAACCTATTTTTAACCATGACTCACACTTCCTTTATTTCAGAGATATACATAGTTTTAATGTTATTTACCCAGGGAACCGCAGCACGGCTTCTTCAGAGAGGCCGCTGCTGCGGTAGTTCTTTCAAAGGAAAGCACTAGCCTCTATGCTTGGATACAAAGGAAGTGAGGAGGCACACGTGCTAGTCACCGCTTCTCACCTTCCGCAATTATGATTGCTCATCACGCATTCAATAACCATAGACCATTCCATACATCATCGCCATAATTTTACTGTATATATATTTGTTTACGCTTGTGCAGAGCGCGTCTTTTTAAGGCCCCTTTACAGCCATGCACATCATGACAATGCATATCACTGACAAGCCTAAACATCCCATCATTAGTAATGGCGCTCTTTGGCCATCAGTGGCCCTTGCGCCATAAAACCCATACATCATTAGGCTTTGTTGGAAAGGAGCGCATCAACTGCGTTTTGCCAGAGCAACTTGGGCCAGTGGTACTTGATGTCCTTAGTACTTAATAAAGGCGTGAAAGCAATATGTATCCACGAATGAAAAGTCAGCAAATTCGACTTTTAGGAGAAAGAGCCGCTAATGCATGTTCGTATATTAACGTTTGCTTGCGCAAAATGCATCTTGTTCTTATAACTTAAGTTTGATCTATCAGCAATTTCGTTTGTCTTGCGAACTTAGCGGCCAATACCTGTCCACTGTTATGATCGGCTTTCACGGCTTGGCGCCGCTGGGGCCGTCGGAATGGCATAGCGACATATGCCCTGCTTTCTTCGCCGTCAAACGTTCCCCGAACGGACCAGATGCGGCGACAACACTGCAGTTGTGTCCCGAATCCTTCAAGGCTGTCAGTGCACCTCGACAAGCGCTTTGGACACACTCGGCTGAGTGACAGTTTCATTGGCCTGAACTATTTGCAGTCGAGGCTGCTCGGAGGAGGCAGTCCACTTCTACACTGCTTTGTTCAGCCTTCTGCGAGATGCACCGGACCGGAGCCGAGTGCCGGAGATTCCTCATCGGCATCTTTCTCACACTACGCGGTGGTCTGCGACTTTGTGACCCGACCGGCAGCTGGCCGTCACCTGCATTTTCTGAAGTAAGACCGAAAGTCGAGCTAGTTGGTAGCTAGTTGGTAGAAAGCGCTGGTCTTGTTCCCTCCCTCTGTGTCCCTGTCCTTTTTTTGCGCTAAAAGCTACTCAACTGCATTTTCTGCAATTTTCTTGTAACCTGCACCGACGACGCATCGAGGCAGGGAAGCACTGCACCTGAAAAGTAGACTAGTTTTCAGGAATGTGCGCCACCGAGATCCCTTCATTGTGTGTATGGTGCCTTTGTGGCCCAACCAGGAGCTGGCCGTCAGCTGCGCTGGCGACGCGATCGAGGTAAAGAAAGATTGCACCCGACAGCGCACCTGACAACGCAGCCTGTTTTCCAGGAATGTGCGCCGCCGGGATCCCTTCGTTGTGTGTATAGTGCTCTATTGTGTCTTTTGTTCGCCTCCCGGGACCCGTCCGTCGTGCAGGCGCGCCGCTTCTCTCTTTCCTGGAGTGCGAAGGAGGCGGTGCTTACTTTTCGTTTAGTGGGCGGAGATGAATACAACGTGTTGATTGACTGTCCTGGACTTGATTGCTTTCTCGAACAGGGAATCCCGGAAAGGCCCAGGCTAGAGTCACTGGAAAATCAGAGTACCGCAAAGGTAGGCTGCACGCGGGCAACATTGGCGGCGGCGGCCATTTCCCTTCAGACCGTCCGGCGCGTTGCTAGCGTGTGTTGAGAAGTGACCGATCTTTTAGCCTCGGTGCCGTGTTACACTCGGTGGAACGGCATTATGTGGTGGTGTTTCTTCAAGAGTATATTAGAAGTGATTTCGAGTCATCGACATGTATGGATCGACTGCGCGGTTAGCGGTGTAACTAATGAAACGTACGGCGAATGTTGCCATGTGCTCGCGAACTCTCTTCGTGGCTTCATGGGTCTCTTTTCGTGTCACCGCCCGGGTGTGTTTGCATTAGCGCAGTGACATCGTGCGAGATGCCATTTACTTCGAAATTTGGTAAATCTTGACTGTTTGAGCTAGCTTTGCAGTCGGTGTTCAGGTTCATTTCACTCGAGAACGTTATCTAACATCGAGAATATTCAACATTGCGTCCTTCGACTGATCGCTGACGCATAGCTTGCTTGCGCACCATGCTTGCTGTTCGACTGGTTGATATGTGTAATAGAAATTGTGTGTGTACGGTAATTGGAAGTTGTGCGCGAGGTATTTATGTCTTGATTCGGGAATGCATGCAGCAGCCGAAAGCACGGGCGAATCGGCGTGCGGTAGGTAAGGTGCTTCTTATCTTGCGATACGTAGAAAATAGGCCATCAAAAATGATTGACATCACTACTTAATTGTTTAATTTCCTATTCCTGTCTCCTTGATATTCCCAACGTTGCAATGAATTTGCAAATATTTTTCTGTGTTCCGACAAACATTTTTTTCTTGGCGTTGCCAGCGCGTAAACAGCTGGGGTTCGGTTTCAGCACTGCTGCACCTTCTTTTCATAATGCACTCTTATTAAACTTCCTCGGTACGGTGCTTTATGTTCTTTTGATCAGAAATAGCACATCCCGGAATTTGTAAACCGCATGCTACTGCAACACAGTATGTGTATAGATCTAGGGCTCGCATAAAATCGACTCCCTCATTGTGTGAGATCTGCCTTTTTTTTTTTTGCTGTGACCATTTTTCACCCACTAAACAGTATTTTAAAGGGTACGCTCGGCGCAATGCAGCATTAGCAGCATTTTTTTTCAACAAATTTAAAAATACGCTTGGTAATCATTGCCTTATACCAAGTTTATCGACAGAGTTCCACGCTTCTGTTTTGCGCAATGGCAAATTATCATGCCACAATTGCTTCAGGTATACCAGTAAACAGTTATTATTTTAAGAAATCTTCGATTTCGCTCTCGTGCGTGACACGCTCATAACTAGGATAGCATGCGTAATCTGTTCAACAGATCGAGATATCCAAGCAACCAAGCAAATAGAAAGGTATGTAGTTTTCAATATCGCTGACCATAGAGAACCGAAAAGATGAAGTATCCTGTCGCATAACATCTTTTCCAGCAAAGTTAGTGTAGTTCACTGCAGGAAGGAGTGTTGTTCGAGGGGGGCGAATTCATTCCGGCCAGGGGCGTAGCCAGAAATTTTTTCGGGGGGGGGGGGGGGCACCTCCTTGATCTGAATTGGGGGCCGGGCGGGCAGATGTGATCGAGTGTCATTTTGAGCTCTGTATACCATGGCAAAAAAAGTTTTTCGGGGGGGGGGGGTATGGGCCCGGTGTGCCCCCCCTGGCTACGCCCCTGATTCCGGCTAACTATGCAGCCACGTAGAACGGCGCTCTTTCGCATTCATTTTTCCCACACGGCATGCAAAAATAAACGAGATTCCCAGAGTAGCTCACCAGTAACGTTCGAGTGCTGGTGAGCTACTCTCTTCTGGCATCTGCATGCAGTGGCGTAGCCAGGGGGTGGCACACCGGCTCCGTGCCCCCCACCCCCCGAATTTTTTTCCCGTGGCATACATAGCACAAAATGACACTCGACGACATCTGCCTGCAGACCCACACTTCTGATCAAGGAGGTGCCCCCCTCCCCGAAAAAAATGTCTGCTTACGCCCCTGTCTGCATGACGCGTTTAAAAAAGCGACGATGTACTTCTAGGGACCGTGGTACTGCTAAATGTCGGCCACGTTCTGCATTGACCGCGCCTGCACCCAAAGCGCTTGGAAGGGATATGGTGGCGGGAGGTCACGTGATGCGAGTAAGCCAATCGCGTCGGCGGCGGCGCGCGGAAAAGATGCGATACTCTGAAAATTTTCTAGTGATTCTAGCCCAGGCTTTATAACGCGAGCGTCGAGAGGCTCCAGCGAGCGACCACGAGGCTACGTCGACGCGACGCGACCACACGCTACCAAATCGTCAGGTAAAATAAACGTCCCTGTTATCAGCTCCAGCTCTTGAACTCTACTTCTCCCTGAGGCCTGGCTGCTCCCCGGTACTATTGCAGACCCCCGACTACATCACCACCTACTAAAACCTGATTCTAAGCTTTAAGACCATGCATTTTAACTCCAAGAAGAATTTGGCAGATCCCACGCCTTATGGGAATCGGCTTCATGCAAAGCAGTCATGCGAGTAGTTTTATGCTGCGTTTTTTGCCTTGAGTCAAGTGTTACAAGCTGGATCGACGTGTTTTTGTAAGTGTAGTACTTTTGTGCACATCGTGGGCTTACCGGGCCATCGACAACACTGGCGTTAAAGGGTACTTATGGTTACG
>NW_023615918.1:0-35990 GCF_013339695.2 Rhipicephalus sanguineus | reverse complement strand
ATATTTTATAATGAGGCGTTCAGTCTCCGAAAGCTGAATACGCATGGCGAATGCGTACGATCTGATCCGCCGGATACTTCACAACTATTGCCTACACAAGTGGGCTGTTGTCCAAGACAGCGTGCTCAGGGAAAGGTCGTCGAATACCATTTTATCGGTATCATTTATCGGATACCATTTTATCAGTATGAGCCATTTTATCGGATGTATTGCTGGTTAAAGTTGTGGATTGTGTGCGCTTAGAATTCCCAGGGAATGCGTATATCTTCTCACAGTGCTATACACCTCTCCATAGAATGCGCGTGTGTGTACTTATATATGTTTGTGTACATATACAAAAAATGGCGAAACTTGCACTAAGGCTTGAAACCGGGAAGCTCAACGATTCTGAAGTCTAATCTGGTTGCTTCTAGGTTGTTGCTAGGCTTTAGCTAATTGATGTTAGGTTGTTTCTACGTTGCTTGTCAGCGCAGAGAGGTTCGTCTTGAACCACACATAGTCACACACACGACACGGATGTCCAAACTCCAGAAATAGAAACTCGCGCTGAAGCCAAGGGTTCGCACCTGCCGTAGATCTACGGGCACGCCATCGTTCGTGTAGGGCTTCCATCGCTTCGTGTTCTCGCAGCCACCGTTGTCTTTCCCGTACCCTAGTACTGTCTCGTTCTACGTACCGCTGAAGCACTGTGTAGAGATGCTTGGGCGAAGCTGAAACGTGCAGCCACAGTGTTTGTCACTGGGTTAATCCCGATGGTTTATTAAAGCTGTTCTCAGCTACTGGTTACGTCTGCCTAGAAATCTTAATTGGTGTATGCCGCCCGTCTGTTGCCTTCTTCATTTTGTGAGGAGAAGCAATGAGTAGTGGGATTTGCCCAATTTTTGTGGCGCATACCAGTACATGATGATTATAGATTTTTGTACACACCGAAGTGTTTACGGCCGGCTTAAACAGCTTTGCTCATAAAAACGAACTGAAAGTTTTCCGGCGTGAGTGTTTGGACCCCCGGCCCTTCGTAAGACGCCTATGGCGGCCACGACCGGCGGCTTCTGGAGAGGAGACCAATGTGGCCGACTCAAGAGCAGGTTTCTAAAAAATGTGTATGCCATAAATTGTCACGTCCTACAACTTTTCCACATAAGCAAGTGCTATAAAATTAATAATTAAAATTTATATGGCAAGCTTTTGTCAATAATCATTTCAATGTAACCATTAGTGGGGCAAAGTATATCCGCGTCGACGTAGATTTTGTGTTGAAGATGAGAGGTGCGCGAGTGTCCATAGCATTTCTGTAATAATATCTGTTTTGTCAATAAAAAAAGAACACCCCAAATAATGAACGAGGCAGGGTGTCCTATGTGCCGAGGTCAAGGGCACGAACTAGTGTAATGTTGAATTAACATAGTTAGTCCTCCCACGCCTTGAATAAAGCATGCGTCCCTATACCGTACATGGACTGTATTCCCTCATAATGTATTGGATGCATCCTTACCCAACGTTCTGGTAGTACAACCGCATGGACTCATTGAGGCACATGTCGATGTACTTCAGGCGTCCAATCGTCTCGTAGGTGAGTTTTCCTCTCCAGAAAGACAGGAACAAAATTAAAAGTAAGCACCCGCTCCCAGTAAAGGACGCGACTCCAGATGTAGAAAAACTGAAAGTTTTCTGTTGCTGTTGGCACAACTTGATATCGTCACTCTACATGGCGGCATTTGTAAGTGCTTGCTATAAATTAATCCTGCGTTGCCCCAAACTTCAGAACATTTCTCGTAGATGCCCAAAAGAGATTTCATGTAACAGCTGCCAGCCTTTCACTGGGTATACGAGCACTTTCCCGATTTTAAAGCACAGGTATTCGGCGCCCGTTCACGCGCTGACCATCGGCGCGCCTTGTCTCTGATTGCAACCGAGCAACCATGGGGAGCCAAAAATGAAAGGGTGAAGAAAAACGCCTGGCTTGCTGCGTCGCATGCGCACCCGCCAGACAGAGTTCAGTACCCAGTCACGTTGTGTGGCATATCGGTTTCTTCCATTGGTACAAGGTCAGTAAAACAGTACGCACAAGGGACACAGACACAAGTAGGAAGTACGAAGCCAGATGGCTTTGCTCTCATGGATATCTCGGTGGAGCTTATCATCGGCGAAGCAGGCGCGGTCATTCAAGCCGGTCGATGAAAAAAATGGGTGCTGGTGCTAACATATGTTCGTCCATCGCCTCCATGTCCCGCCTCTATATCTCACTGTCTATTATTAAGAATGGATACCAGAACATTCAACGATTACACGACCACCATTCTTATTGCTGTTTCGCTAACTTGAAGAATATACTGCCTGTGCGGAAAGGACAGAATTCATGTCGTTGGTGGTCATGCTGTCTGGCAAGCAGGAAAAGACGTGCGGAGCTGCGCTCAAATTTCTCGTTAAGGAGTATCGTAATCGTCGCTAATTAATTTTGCCATACGAACTGCCGTATCCTTTCTGGTTCAGCCTTCCTTCTGACGTTATCAAATACCAGGACTCAAATTTTTAAAAGAGATCCTTGTGTGCCATTAATAAGGACCATGTACAAACACAATATATTCATTCGGGTTAAGTGTTGTAAGTGTGACAAGTCTCTCTACAAGTTAAATTGTGGTTGAAAAGAAAGGTTAAAAGCGAACATTGAGGTGGTTCGCCTAATTCTATATAAAGAATCTTGCTACCACAATCTAGAGTTCCAAAGCGAAATGCTCGGTGAAGTTATTATGATCTTAGCATATCATAGAGTCGGCGATAGAGCTAAATTTGGCGAACCTCTTCATTTAGTGCGCTCATGATTTCTTCCCTGAGCTTGTCCTGAATATCCTGGTGCATGGCCAAAGCATACAGTACTGCGACCACAGCATGAGTTGTACCATCCAACCTGAAAATTGAGACAATCGCACTGAGCCACTGTTATGTGTGAGTCTAGGAATTTTCTAAGTGGTAAACCAGAGGATGCAGACAATGGCGACGCAGCAAATCCATTAACTTTCCCGAAATACTTATACTAACTCATCTCAAAAGTGACAGACACCAATTTTTAGCCACGATTTAGGAAAAGCGAAACTGACGGTGCCGATTGTGCATTCCCTTGAAACGACTCGAAAGCAAAGCCCTACGATTTTACTATGTTACCGTGCGGTGTATACGAGGCTAACACCGCAAATACTAAGTGAACGCGCAGCATGTGTGCCTTCAGCCACCAGGCGCGCGGGTGGTCATACGACTTTGTGTTCGATTTCGAGTGGAAGCTGGCATTTCGCTCAAGTTTAGCTTCGCATAAGACATATAACGTGTGGTCTTTAACAAGAAAACGGAACATTCCTAGCCGAAGTTCAAGTGCTTTCGGATTTCTGCAACGTTTCATGTGTGACGTAGCAGAAAACAAGGCCCTTATGGGTCAAGAAATTTTCGAGACGTGACGCTTACTTTATCGAAGAATTGCTGCTTAGTAACCTTAGTCCCAACCTTCAATGTTAGGAGTTTTTTTCCTGTTTGCATGAAAGAAAACCAGCCACCAGTATGCCCTAAAGGCAAGTCCTGAACGAAGTCAGCCGCCGAGGATTCTCAGCAGGGGTCTGCTAATAGCGAAATTTAACCTTGAATCGAATTCGAATCGAATAGTGCCGAATAGGGGCCTAGAATGCTGAATATCGAATCGAATATCGAGTAGTATATTTACACGAAATGTGTACCGCCAGTTACGGCAAGACAAAGGAAAAATAGGGGACGCTACAGCGTGCCGACAGTTGAACTGCGCGCTTGTTTGAGAGTGGATTTTCTTTCAGTTCTTATGGGCGCGCAAGCATGTTGATAGAAGAGCCGCCATTCCAGTCGGCAGAGCCACTCCAAACCCCCTAACAGAGGGGGTACGGTAGCTAGTTTCCCTCCCTGGTCGCCCAATACGGCTTATCTGACAACGTTAATGTTGTGCTTTATCGCCATGGGCGCGCCGTGCCCAAAAATCTTCGGGCGCCCGTTCAGAGCAGCGTTTTAACTGCGTGCCGAAACCATGGAAGTTTCTGAACGAGAGGTTCGGTGCGGCAGTGTCGACTGCCCAGCATGAACAAATTTGTACATGCAAAGCCAATGACCGATGGTTTCGCACGCCAAAGTCAGGAAGTTTTACGGCGCTTGCGGCATACGCGAACGAAATACGCAAGAAGTCCGTGCCTTCGTTTCGGCAACGAAGTTGTGAAGGGCTTGACAGTTTTCTCATGTGTTTTTCTGCGTGCGTAAATGACATATTCTCATTTATATCAGCATGCGCTCGCTTTTGAACCAGGATATCAGCGAAAGTTTTAAAGAAAAGCCTACCATAACGACGTCAGCGTTAGATTTTGCAAACCCACTCTAACCAAGTTGCAACATTGGCCTTTGTCGCATTTTAGATATTCGTCCTGTCGAATTATTCGAAACTTCGAATACTAGCTATTCGAAAGTCGAATCGAATTATTCGATTAGGTACTATTCGAATCGAATTCGAAACTCGAATATTCGCACTACCCTAATTCTCAGTAATAGACCACTCCTGGGGTGCGTCGTTGCGTGACGTCACTGGCGCACGTGCAACGGCGGTGGTTGCCAAAAAACCCCCACTGCTGGATCCGAGTGGCACAGTCACATGGGGCTCGGCTGATGTTTAATATTTTTTTAAATGCGAATGCATTCTTAGTCGGGGCATGTCAGGCGTCTGTCGGTGTCCGCGCGCCGGCAGGTGTTATCTCTCCGCTCTCACTCCCTCTCCCATAGGAACAGCTGCGGGCGCTCGCGCTTATCCTCGCCCCTAGCAACCGGAGCAGGTGGTGCGGACGGAGTAGCGGAGAGTGAGTGGAGAGGAGGAGCGCGCTCCGGATTGTGAGGGCCCTCGCATCGCGGGAGCTCGGCGGAGCTCCCGCGTGTGTGGAGCGAGTGTAGGAGAGGGTAGGTGCAGTGCTTCGCCGCTCCTTCTCTCGCCGTTTCGCTCTCTCTCCTCCCTGCGCCCCACTCTCCCGTCCGCTCGCTCGCACGTATATATAAATGGAGTGAAGCGATTACTACGCCGTGTACTCTCGGCGCAAGAAATGCATTCGCATTTCCTCACGGTTCCCTTCGAGGAGGTGGGGGAACTTTTTTTCTTTTGAACCTCTACTGTCATCTTACCGTTACAAGATTACTTGGGATTTGTGGCAGAGAACATGCAGGGGTGTGGTAAACTGCGTGACGAAAAATGAGCCACGCTGGCTGGCTGTTTAAGTTGCAAAAGCGAACCGACGTGGTGGTCTGTGCGAGTAATAGCGGCGTCGTCTTCGAAAGTGCACCAAGCCTATTGTATCGTGTAGTGTGAGTTGAAAGGCAGCGGATAGTGAAACTGACAATATTGTTTGTGGTGTGTGCTATGTGATGACGATGCATATTCTTTGTGAAAACATTGGCGCGCGTTGTGTCTAAAGGGTCCAGTTGCATTGACTGGTTGTCGACGAAACATCAGGATTCGACATTTTAGTGAGTGAAGGTAGAAATGAATATGGCGTGATGACCTGCGAGCGCAGTGTGCAGAGAAAAAAGACGTCCATATTTGTCCGGCCTGAAAGGTGCGAATACGCATGAGCTCCCAGCAAATTTTATGATTGTCGAAGCTGCTTGTAGGCTTCGCCACGGCTAAACCGCAAACCCATTTAAGATGAAAAAATCCGTAAACAGGGGGTGTGTGCTCGAGCCGACGTTTCGACAAGTGGACTTCTCTTCTTCAGGGCTGGAACTGATTTTCCTTAGCTATCATGTGTATATGCTTCGTGCCCATTCCACTAGAAGGGAGAGGGGTGGGAGAGGGGGAGAGAGGCCACCGTGACGACTGAGTGAGTCATAAGGAACAGGAGGGATATACGTTTCGCTGAATGATTGTCAGTGGAAGCACCGTGGCAGTTTAACAATAGTAAGTTCCAAATTCCTTGAAGCCCCGCCACGGTGGTCTAGTGGTTATCGCGCTCGACTGCTGACCCGAAGGTCGCGGGATCGAATCCCGGCCGCGGCGGCTGCATTTTCGATGGAGGCGAAAATGTTTGAGGCCCGTGTACTTAGATTTAGGTGCACGTTAAAGAACCCCAGGTGGTCGAAATTTCCGGAGCCCTCCACTACGGCGTCTCTCATAATCATATCTTGGTTTTGGGACGTTATACCCCAGATATTATTATTATTATTATTAAATTCCTTGAAGAAGCACGTAACTCTCATTGGTTTTCGTTGTGTATGTACCATGCCGAATAGATTCAAGAGCCCCCTTAGAAACGTTAATACCTGCTGGCTGGAGTGTATTGAACTTGTGAATAAGATATGACTCTGTATATTTTCTGTCTCTTGGGGACCTTTAGTTTCACTAAAGTATGTAAAGTTTGAGATCTTCGAAGTTGTGACCTGCTACATTAAAATACTGTGCCACTGCTTTGGGTAACTTCTTCGCTGTGTCCGCGCGATGCCCGTTTATTCTAGCATTACAGGTTGTCCCGTTTCGCCAATGTACCGTTTTTGACAATATGAGCATTCGATCGTGTAGATAACGTTTGAACTAGTGCAGGTAAAACTACATTTTATATGATGGATGCAATCACTTCCGGTGCTTTTAATTATAACGTCATCTTGAAGGTGCTTACAAGTCTTACATTTTGGACGAGAACAAGGTGTTATGTGGGTGGTAGAATGAGGGTTTACTTTTGCATGCGCTAACATGTCCTTAAAATCCCCATTGCGGCGATACACGACCTGTGGTACTCCGAGCAACGCTTTTCTAAGGCGCTCGTTGCTTGCCAGTATTGAGTAATACTTACGGAGGATATTATTTATGTTTGATAGCGTATTTGAGTATTTGGTTATAAATGCTGGCGACTGGTTAGGCTGTGCTACGGGGGCCCTATGAGCTAGTGATGATTTCCTAACTAGTTGACATGCTTCGTTGAAGACCTTGTTTATAGCATCTTGCGGGTAATTTCTTTTAGCTAATGTTTCCTTTATCTTGCTTAGTGGTGAACGTAGTCACTGTCATCGCTGCAGATCCTTCTTATACGCCTCGCCTGTCCTACAAATATTCCTTGTTTGCAGTGCCGCGGGTGATGACAAGTGTAATCTAGGTATTGCTGGCTGTCTGTTGGTTTTCTGTAAAGCGTCGTCTTTAACTTTCCTGCTTCAAAAGATACCGTCGTGTCTAGGAAGTTAATTTCACTGGAAGAATGGAGCATGGTGAATTTAAGACTAGAGTGAAACTTGTTACAGTGGTCAATGAATGCGTTTAGTGTACTTACGCCGCGTTCCCATATGATAAATATGTCGTCTATGTAACGGAGATAGGTGGAAGGCTTCACTGGACATGATTCCAGCAGCTCTTATTCTAACTGTCCCATAAAAATGTTGGCGTATGTGGCGCAAAAGGGATTCCCATACTAGTGCCGAAAGTTTGCAGATAGTAAGACGAATAAAATTCAAAATAATTTAGCGTAAGGACTAATTTGAGTAACGATAGATAAACTTCAGCATTATGTGCTTGCTTGCTTCTATGAGTAATTTTGAGACCGCTTCAATCCCTTCAGCGATAGGTATATTCGTATTCAAGGAGCAGACATCTAATGTTACCAGAATGGCCTGATCCGAGAGTGTTTGTGTTTCGTTGATAGAATCTATTATTCGAAAGAAATGAGGTGTATCTTGAGCAAAAGACGGTAGGTTAGATGGTATTTTAGATAAATGATGATATAGAAATGTTGATAGCGACTCAGTAGATGTATTATTGTTAGATACTATAGGCCTGCCCGGGATTTGCGCGATAAGCAGTTCATCTATGGTCACCTTATGAATCTTCGGAAGAAGGTAGAAGCGGCCTGCTTTTTTGTTTTTAGGCATCAAGAACCGGTGCTCAGAGTGTGTGATTAATTCCCTGGCTAGAATATCCGTGATCGTATGTTGTATGCTTTACTATATTCTTGAGTCGGGTGCGAGGCTAATTGTCGATAGCGCGTGCTATTGCTGAGTTGTCTGATAGCTTCGTTTTTATATTTTTCTGTAGGCCAGGTTACTATACTACCACTCATGTCCGCTGGTTTTATGACAATGTCCTTTCTGTTTGAATGTTGTTTCAAGACCTCAATGTTCTGCGTAAGTTAAGTTCTTCGGCTTTCGACTCCGTTTAGCTGTGTTCAGAATTTCCCTTGGCACTAGTTTTATATATTGATCTAACTCTTGGCGTTGTTCTGTATTTGGTGTCCAAGTGCTTGGCGGACGCAAAGAGTCATTGCTTACATATTCCGTATCTGTCTTACCAAAAAAGAATTCCTTGATGCGCAAACGTCTTGAAAACTCAGTTATATCTTTGTGGAGCTCGTACTCGTTCACTGCATTGTTTGTGGGAGAAAATGTAAGGCCGTGCTTGAGCAGATCTATATCGACTGGACTTAAGCTTTGTGATATGTCTACCACTTCGCTACGGCGTTCTGGGTGTTGGGCTGGGATTGCGGGGCTTTCTACCGTGTTCGTCGAATTATTGAGGGCAAAGTTCGTAGCATGATTTTCTTAGCATGATACACCTATCGCTGAAGGGATTGAAGCAGTCTCAAAATCACTCATAGAAAGCAAGCAAGCACATCATGCTGAAAGTTTACCTATCGTTACTGAAATTAGTCCTGACGCTAATATTATTTTGAATTTGATTCGTCCTACTACCTGCAAACTTTCGGCACTAGTGTGGGAACCCCTTTTGCGCCAACATACGCCAACGTGTTTACGGGACAGTTAGAATCAGAGCTGTTGGAATCATGTCCAGTGAAGCCTTCCACCTATCTCCGTTACATAGACGACATATTTATCATATGGGAACATGGCTTAAGTACACTAAACGCATTCATTTACCACTATAACAAGTTTCACTCTAGTATTAAATTCACCATGCACCATTCTTCCAGTGAAATTAACTTCCTAGAGACGACGGTATCTATTGAAGTAGGAAAATTAAAAACGACGCTTCACAGAAAACCAACAGACAGCCAGCAATACCTAGATCACATCTAGTCATCACCCGCGACACTGCAAACAAGGGATATTGTAGGAGAGGCGACGCGTATAAGAAGGATCTGTAGCAGTGACAGTGACTACGTTCACCACTTAAGTAAGCTAAAGGAAACAATAGTTAAAAGAAATTACCCGCAAGATGCTCTAAACAAGGTCTTCAACGAAGCATGTGAACTAGATAGGAAATCATCACTAGCTCATAGGGCGCCCGTAGCACAGCCTAACCAGCCGCCAGCATATATAACCAAATACTCAAATGCGCTATCAAACATAAATAATATACTCCGTAGTATTACCCATACTGGCAAGCAACGAGCGCCTTAGAAAAGCGTTTCTCGGAGTAGCAAAGGTCGTGTATCGCCCAATAGGAATATTAAGGACATGTTAGTGCATTCAAAAGTAAACCCTCATTCTACTGCCGACATAACGCCTTGTTCTCGTCCAAGATGTAAGGCTTGTAAGCACCTTCAATATGACGTTATAGTTAAAAGCACCGGAAGTGATTACGTCCATCATATAAAATATAGTTTTACCTGCATGAAGGAAAGAAGATGACTCTTAAGGGCTCGTTTTCTTTGTTAGACACAATATTAATGAGAACTAACAGACAATAACGCCAAGGAAAGTATAGGTGGTGTTCTCAGTAGTATTTAGAATATAAATGTGAAGGAAGTAAAGTGGACGAAAAGATAACTTGCCGCCGGCAGGGACCGAACCTGCGACCTCCGAATAACGCGACCGATGCTCTACCACTCAGGTATGGCGGCGGTCATCCTCCCATCCACTTTTTGGGGTATATATGTGCATTTAAACCTTGGAGTGTTAGTCAGCGCCAATCGCAGCCATGTCGGCCAGTGTGGAACACTCTTTTTCTGCCTTTCTGGGGTCACGTAGCACGTGATCTTTTTACGAGCTGGCAGCTGGCCAATAAATCCCTCGCATACGACCTGAAGGCATCAAGTCTACCAGAACCAGACCCTTGCTATGAATGAAGGAAAGGAGATGACTCTTAAGGGCTCGTTTTCTTTGTTAGACAGAATAATAATGAGAACTAACACACAATAACGCCAAGGAAAGTATAGGGGGTGTTATCTGTAGTATTTAGAATATAAATGTGAAGGAAGTAAAGTGGACGAAAAGATAACTTGCCGCCGGCAGGGACCGGACCTGCGACCTTCGAATAACGCATCCGATTCTCTACCACTGAGCTACGGCGTCGGAGCATCGGACGCATTATTAGAAGGTCGCAGAAGCACGACCACTTGGCCTTTCATTTATAACATGATGACAGCGTTCAGACAAGAAGCATGACGAAAGCGGTGCTGAAAAGAAGCGGGGCTCGTGTCCGGCTCCCGGAAAAGCCCAGCAGACGAGAGCTCAGCAGGACTGCTTATAGCGCGCATGTGCGTATTCTCGCTCATTTCGCCGCTGCGCTCCGTTGTACGGCGCTTATCAACTTGGCGGTCTATGCTAGCGCGATCACGTTAAAAAAATAGGCGGCTGTGCATGACCCGGTATGGTGGCATATCGAACGCAGTTTATAAATTGAGCGAAAATAGTAAGCTATTTTAGAGCAAAAGCTGTTATGAGATCACAACAAGAGCCGTTTTTTGCGCCGTAGTTGTCCGCCGCTGCCGCCGCCGCCGGTGTCCTAATCACCATTGCGCGAAATAAAAAAAACGAAATAAGAAAAAAATATCCAGGATGCAAGGAGGTTCGAACCCGATATGGTGGTATATCAGACGCAGTTTATAAATTGAGCGAAAAATAGTAAGTTATTTTACAGCGAAAGCTGTTATGAGATCAGAGCAAGAGCCGTTTTTGGCGCCGTAGTTTTCCGCCGCTGCCGCCGGTGTCCTAACTACTATCGCGCGAAATAAAAAGAAAACGAAATAAGAAAAAATATCCAGGATGGAAGAAGGTTCGAACCTGGGCCCTCTGCGTGGGAGCGCAGTATGTTACCGAAAAAAATAAGAGCCATGGCGGTGCTTGAAAGTGCTTTGCGAAAAGACCCTTTACAGGCTTCATGTCGGGAAGGAACCACTTTAACACTTTAACATATAAAATGTAGTGTGGTAGAAGAGCAAAATGATAACCAGGCGTAACACAACGCGAATTCTGTAACCAGGCGTCACACGATACGAATTGTGCAACAAGTGGGTTGTTGAATGCGTCGAACTCAATACAAAGGGATCTGCCATAATTCTTCATCGTCATCAGCCACAGCTTTAACAAAGTGCACGTAATGTCTTACAGGTGTTTAGCGGGTACCACGGTTCTCCGCAGAATAAAGAAAAATTGCATAGTGGCTCCTTCCTACTTCACAAAATTTATGATAATTTATAGCGTAGTGGGTTCCTCGCAAGTGAACTTCTTCTGGTTGCCAGGGAAGCCCATAAGGCTCCCATTATCCATTTCCTCAGGGTTTCAATAAAGTTGATTCCCCCTCTCTCTCTTTTCACGTTAACGTATGTTATAAAGCGTGGCGGAAGAGTTAAATAACGACCGGGTGTCACACAATTTGAATTACGTAACTAGTGCTTCGTTTAACGCTTCGAACCCATTACAATGGACTCAGTCATAATTATTCATCGTCATCAACCGTCGCATCAACAAACTGCACATAATGTCTTACAGATCGCAACTCGCTTCTCTGCGGAATGACGAATACTGTCTAGGTGGGTGCTTCCCCACTTCACAAAAATTATGATTTGTGGCGTAGTGGGTACGTTGCTAATGTACTTATATTAGGAGCCACAAGAGAGCTTATAACGGGCTCCAAAATTCCGCTCTTCCAGCTCTCGCCGTAACGGTGCTGCGCTTTCCTAGCAGGCCTGGCGCTTTTTGATGATCCATTTAGTTACTTTAAAGAACAGTATAAATGCTACTATAAACGTTTCAGAACTTCTGCATAATAACGTGCTGTTTCTGAGAATACATAAGAAGTGATTAGGAAAAATGCTGCGAAGTCTTTCTAAAGCCCACTTATTTCGTGTGCTGGTGAGCAGGCTTAAAAAAAGGTAACTGTCACGGCGTACGTCTGAGGTTGTCTTTTCTTCGTCGCGTGAAGAGCAATGGAATAAATAACGCCAGGCATGCGCAGAAGGCCCAGCACAGTTAAAGCGAAAGCTGGAAGAGCGGCATTTTTACAGCGTGTTCTAAACTCTCTTGCGGAAACTGATACAAGTGCACACGCAAGGTATCTACTCCGCCATAAATCATAATTTTTTGAAGTAGCTAAGCATCCCTAAGCCATTACTCGTCTTTCTGTGGATAAGCGAGGTACCCGCTACATATATGTGATTCCATATGTGCACTTTTTTTGATGCTGCGTGTGGCTGATCACGATGAAGAATTATGGTCGACCACTTTGTAGTGAGTGGGAAGCTTTAAACCACATACTCGTTGCGCAATTATCATTGTGTGATGCCTGGCTGTCATTTTACTCTTCTGCCACGCTATATTACGCACGGTAACGCAATTTCCTTGGCCGATATGACGCCTGTCATAGGGTCTTTTTTAAAGCGGATGTATAGGTTCAAGCACCAGGGCGGCTCTGTGTTAGAATACTCGACTTCCACACGGAGGGCCCGTGATCAAGTCCCATCCGATTTTAGATATTTTTCATTTATTTTATTTTTCTTATATCGCGCAGTAGTGGTTACGGACACAGGTGGCGGCGTTGGCGGACAGCTGCCCCACTACCGTTCTGATCGGATAAGAGCTTTCGCTGTAGAAAAGGCAGGTGAACGTCAGTAGGCATTGCTTATAATATTGGCACCAAGGGCTCGTGCATTCACAGTTACATTCGCGATGAGTTAGGAGGCAGTTCATACTTACCCGGCAAAGACGTAGACACAAGCGTTGTACAGCACCTCGGCGCGTGTAAAAATGCCACCGGCTGATTTTGCTGAAATTGTATAAGTGTGTACGCACGAGACCTTGATTATAGGGATGTTCTGGGGCCAAAAGTTACCAGATGTGAGTTGTATGATATATGCATTATGGCCTAAGATTTCTGCCGCATGGTCTGAGTTATAGCTAATATCTACTTACACAGTGCAAGAGTGTACTTAGGTAATGCTACCAGCAGCAGACAAACAGTTCTTCTGATCACACTTTTTTAAGCGGCTACTTTCTCAGAATGGCCATACATTTTCCGAAAATTGAAGTTACTGAATGAGCCTCAATGAAGTAGCAAATCGCAAGAACATTTACCGCACAATAATGGTACGTTTTCAGGCTCTCATCGAACAGATTGTGCGCCTGCGCAGTTAAAGTGTCCCAGTAAAACAGTTTAGTTACCGAACACAAAATGAATCGGCTATTTTTTTTTTTTTTTTGCTGTTTGAGGATAAACTTAACTTTGCTTTCACCTTTTTGTAGCTAGTTTGCTATTATACTCGGACCGTTTATTGTAACTTTAAGTAGTACTCAAAGAAAAAAAAACGCAGGCTCATGTAATTGCATATCTATGAATATGTAGTAGCTATCAATAAATCGTGCTCGTATCATGTTGACGATAGTTCGTACATTTTAAATTGCACTCGAAATAGGTGTACCTTTGAAATTGCCACAAAGTTCGTTGTTGAGAAGGTGCTGAAGAACATCACTTATGTTACCCTAGAAAAAAGTTTGCATAATAGAAAGATCTGCATATGAGCATGTATTCAAATGTGATCATGAATAAGCAAGTTGAAAATGGCTGAACACTTTTACATAAGTATACATTTTAAACGATGCGGTTATATACACATGATTACGTAATATAAAGCACAAAAGAACCCGCTTTGCTAAGGTATCCCTTACCACTCTATCTGGAATATCTTGTCCTTGGTGCTGACAAGCCATCGTTTTATATGCAATTTCACGTACGCTTCAAACAACATCCTAGCAGAGTTCAAAATATTCATCAATATTGTGAAAATGTTCACAAATATTCGGGGTATTGCAGCGCAGCTGCTATACTCGAGGGTTGCCGTGTGTCGTCGATAGAGAATTATCATCTTGAAGCGGCACGCGCTCTCTTCATTGTGTTCTTCAACGTCTTCCTCTTCAGCTTCGCACCCATAACAAGTGCGCCGATATTTCTGGCTTGGGATGCAATAACTCTGATAGGCGAGAGAACAAATACACATATAGAGAGAGAGAGCGATAGAAAGAGAAAATAAAGACAGAGAAAAAGAGAAATTCTCGGCGAGGAGAGATTCTAATCTGCATCCCCACGATCCGAAGGCGATCGTCGTAATCGCTCGGCTATCCAGGCACGCTAGCAGAACAGATCAAAGCCCTGTATAGTATAGTATAGCATGGGGGTGGAAATGAGAAGTGAGAGTTAGAAGAACAGATGTGCGGGTAGGAGGAGCAAAAGGAGGAGAGGAGAACCACTATGGAGAGAGAGAAGGAAAGAGATAGAAATAAATAGAAAGAAAGGAAAGAGAGAAAAAAATAGAAGGTAAGAGAAAGACAACAGAGGGAGAGAGAGAAAGAAGACATATAGATGAAAAGAGAAAGAAAGAAACAAAGCGAGAAAAATATAGAAAGACAGACAAACAGACATAGAGAGAAATGGACAGAAAGACACAGGCCCCAAAAAAAGAGAGAAAGAGAGCAAGCATAGCCGTGTATAGTAGAGTGTATGAAGGGGTGGGAAAGAGAGAGGTGTGAGGGTAAAAGCGTAGTCAAGCCAGGACTAGCTAGGTGATCATCAGCTCTGCTGTGACCCAGCCTTTTGCCATTTAGTGCAAGCTGAGCTAATTTTTATTTTTGCCGAATGTATCCTGGCCTTTACATATCGTCCTGAGAAGCAATGAAAGATTTCCACAACTTCAATATTTATAACGCGTGCTGCGCTCAGCATTAAAACACAATTTTATTTCGAAATAACTCTTGTACGCCTTCGTTTATAGTGTACCTCAATCACACGGAAAACATGCAAAAAATGAGGCAACGATGTTAGAATTGGTACAAAGAAGCAGTTGCATTTGTATCATTTATCTTCTGCCATTATGAAATATTTCTCGCCCTCTTCTATCTTTTAGACATGAGTCTAACCTCTATGCGCGAATGTCCTCCCGTCGCCCGTCTTCAGTTTTTGCACTATGTTGTAATTCCGTAAGATGGTATTCACGGCACTATATTAATTTTTGAAGCACTTCAAGAGAAAGTTTCATATATCTTTACTTTTCGTGCGAACCATGTTTAAGATAGTTATTTCAAATCATTTAGTGCTAAACTGCTCTACCTGGTTATTGCCGTGGACATACTTACGGTAAAAATAAGTTTCCATCAGCCATTAAATTGACATGGGGAATAGCCAAGTATATCCCTGTGGTATGCATTACTAGACAATAGCATTCATTGCAAACACAAAAAGTTCCTAAATGACGTGGAAGTGTAATAAGGAGGTATTCCTTAAAGAAATTTCCATATATCCTTGTTTCGGAAGTGTTCTTGTGCGTACCGAAATTTTCTGCGCAGTTTCAAAGAAACCGGCGATGCAATAAAATAACAGCTATAAGGGAAAAAAGGAAACAAAGTGCTTACAGGACTCGCTGCGCGTCGTATTTCAACAATTGGTGTCACCAGGGCCTGAATTATCACAATAAAGACATCCGTGAAAAATGAAGTCGCACAAACCAACCACCGCCAGAGAAGATCAAGCTCAGGCAAGCAATCTGGAAAATGCGAGCAGTACATTGGCATTCTTAGGAGACTACCAGAGCAGATTTATCACTCATGCACGCTTTGCATTACACGCAACATGTATGTACACGCATGCACCTAGGGCAGATTCATGCACATGAACGAATGCATCTGAGAACATGCACATGAAGAAACCAGATACGAAGAAATGACGCTGTGGCTTTTCCATTTTGGCTCATGAAATAACTAACAAGAAAGAATATTCTTCATGGAAATATCTACGTTTTATCTGTGTTTTTTAAATATCTTTCCAATAACTGAGCGCCTTTGGTGAATTGTTGACTATAATGGAATATATGGTTCAACGGAATTATCCATTCCACATGAACACCTCGGAAGCAACATGGAGCCAGGTTGGTACATGGTTGTTGTCAGCACACCATGAGGTCAATTGGGTTGTCTACAGGCTTTGGGTGAGATGCGCAGCTTAAGAGCTTGCTATATTTATATTGTTGCCGCAAACACATTGTATATTGCATTTGTAGCAGCTTTTCAATCCGTTTTGCAGGAAGTACTGATTGACGGCTCAAGGAGCTCTCACAATGCTCTACTCGGTACTCGCACTTAGGCTGCGTTTGAACCTACCAAATAAGATTCCTCGAATGGCAATATCATTGAATTAGGCATGGGAGTTATTAGGCGCATTAGTATCTCAAAATAGATGCCGCACAGCGTAAGTGATGTGAAAAAAGTCACAGTTTCGCCGCAACGGCGAAGCAATGAATGCGATAGCAATAAATTGGAATGTAACGCGAAGAACGGAAAGCAGCTCGAAATTGACAGCGCGTCGCTCGAGCCCAAAGGACGCACGAAAAGAACGCATACAGGACTAGCGCAAACTAATGCGTCGCAGCTCGACACTTGAAGCGCACTGCTCAAACATAAATCATGACGCACGAAACGAACGAACAGGTACACACAAGACGAACGCGAACTAATTGTCACAGTTGTTACTTATTTCTGTTTGAACAGCGCACTCCTTCCGCAAACGCGGCCGCTGCAGCGAGCGCAGTAACCTTCGTGCCCGCCGCTCCACCCTAGAGGCCGCCCCTTCTTTCCTAGAGATAAGCGCACGAAAGCTAGGGTGCCTTGATGCCCGCGCGCTTCGCTGAGGGTGAGGACAGGCGCGTCGTCTGCTACGACGGCCGCCATTGCGAATCCCGCCGAAGCTCGGCAGCATGCGAAACGCGCTACCAAAAGCGCTTGCGGTGCGCGGATATACGTCCAGAAATAAGTGCACGTTAGTGAGCTTTCTCTCTTTCTTTCCTTTTTTGAAGCTTGGGCAGCTTTTATTGCTGTTCTTGCCTAAATGTTTATTAAGGAAACATGTAATTCATGTAAGCTGACGGCCTGTGCATGTGTTACGCGCTGGAGGCATGCAGCATAGACTCCGTTATGTTGAAAACGAGTCCTCTTCCTTTCTTAAAGCCTTACTTAATTTTCTCGTAAGCTCTGCATTCCAAATACCCAAACAATCGTTTAAAGTATTTGTATACATACCAGCAGCTGCAGTATATGTATCTGAACATAAAAAAATTAGTGTTGCGAAGCTACCTAAGCGCGATTAAGGTGGCTCATTTTGCTAAGTTTGCAAACTATTTACTTGCTTATTATAACTGGCATTATATATATTGTACACAGAATAAAGGAGGGAGGGGCAGTATGATGCGAATATCCTGCTAAAATGAAACGAAAACTTCTTGATCATTATCATTGCTGGCATTTCTTGCTCACTGTCTGTAGCCGCTACTGTATCGGCACTCGAGTTGCACCTTGAGTCCTTATCAAAACGATGAATACGTTGTTGAGCAGTATGCCGTAAAACTTTGCATGCGCGCAGCATCAGTGCGTTTTTCCTTCTTCTTTTTGTATTTGCAGTTTCTTTTTCTGTATCTGCAGGTTTTCTCGCATGCCCAATTGCATGCACATATTATTGAGTCTTCCCAATGCTGTTTTACACTTTGTGCGGCAGATGCACGGCGTCGTTTATTTATCTCCTTTATTATTAATAATATCTGGGGTTTGTACTTGCCAGAACCATGATATTATTATGCGGCACGCCGTAGTGGAGGGCTCTATGAATTTTGACAATCTCGTGTTCTTTAACCTGCACTGACATCGCCCAGTATACACGGGCCTCTAGCATTTCGCCTCCACCTAAATGCGACCGCCTCGGCCGGGATCGAACCCGTGACTTTCGGGTCAGCAGCCGAGCTCCGTCACCACAATACCACCGTGGCGGACGTATTTTTTAAGGCGAAAGCCTTAAATGCCTCATCAAACGCGAAATTTGACTGTCGGCGTCCCGCGTCTACGGCGTCAGCGTACCACGACGTTGGGGACGAGGGATGCAAGAAGTCGTCACGTGATGACGTCACCATATGACGTCATCATGGCTCCACAAATTTCGGCGTGACGTCATATGATGCCGTTATCACATGACATCGTAGCTTGGTCAAAAATGGGCAGATCACGGAGGCAGTGCAAAACCAGGTGAGGTGCCTCCGATCTTGGAGGCAATGAAAAATCGCGCTTTGTGCGCAATAAACTGAGAAGAAGATGGCTTTCGCTTTCGAGCCGTCTTAAGCGATCGCATAAGGGAGCCTGTGAGTTTTTATTTCATTACATGGTTTTCCATGGCGTACTCATTGTACAACTTGACTTTGTTTCTTGTATTTGTTTACTGGCATAGCGTGTCTACTGTACACAATGCTTCCCCGTCTTCTTGTTGTTTCATGCGTCTTCTTTGTATAGACGCTTGGCGAGAACTGTTTGCATGCGCATTCCTGTATGAGCCTTCAGGGCTTACATTATTAATAAATAAATTATGCTTGCCCAAAGAAATAAGATATTGAATGTGTGTTTGTGTGTGTGTGTGTGCGTTTATGTGTGTGTGCGCGCGCGCGCGTTTCAATATCCAGTGTACAGGCCATTTATTTGTGCGCATTAGTGCTGCGCGTACAGAAGCAATTACACAAATAAAACGCAAATTACACAATAAAACACAACTGCCACTAGTCGATTCACAGTGATCGTAAATGATTAAAAAATTACCCCATCTCCCGTTAAAGGGGACCATGAGGCAATGCGAAGCCGGAGCACTTGCACGATCGCGTTCCGTTGGCGTTCGTTGGGCATACTACCGACCTCGCGTCGTGGAACGCGAAGAGGGACGCTACGCGCGTCGTATCTTCCATCTAGCCTGGCCGTTAATTCTCACAGGGCGAGCGGGGAACGCGGTGTACAGGCGGGCGAGAGGGGGGCAGCGTAGGAGAGGAGAGAGAAGAGGAGGGGACGCGCATGCGCTCGAGCTCATCGCGGCGTTGCGCAGGAGAGAATTTTGGCATGTCTAGCCCGCGTTTCAGAGGAAGAGTGGAAAGAGGGAGGGGATAGGGGAAGTGGAGAGGGAAAGTGGAGAGGCGAAGGGAGAGGGAGAGGGGAGGGGGAAGATGACATGGGAAATGGTGAGGGGGAGTGGAGAGGAGGTGTGTGGAGAGGGTATGCGCATGCGCAGTAAGGGTGGTCACGCCGCACACCACCACCACCACCCCCACCGGATTGAGCTCCGCCTTAAGATACTTCGCATCTAAAAAACAGGAACTGCGTAATTATTTAAGACCGGACGACAATGTAACCTTGAAACACAGAAACAGGGAAGGATAAAAAACATTTAACTGCACACATACATACATGGGCATCAGACCAGCACAGAAGGCGTACTTGAAACACGGAAAGGAATATAAAAAACAAGAACCCGCCGTGGTTTTATTTATGGTGCTTGACTGGTGACACGAAGGTTGCGGGATGGAATCCATGCCGCAGCGGCTCTATTTCGATGGAGGTGAAATGACAGAGGCCTGCGTACTTAGATATTGGTGTACGTTAAAGAACAACAGATGGTCAAAATTTCGGGAGCCTTCCACTATATACGGCGCCACTCATAATCATATCGGGGTACTTGGGACGTAAATTCTCACAAATAATTATTATTAGGAAAAAAAGAAGGATCTGATCTGCAGACAAGCACGCATAATATATTCCATGATACTTTTCAAATCACAAAAATAGCGAAAGCGAAAATCAAAGACAGATACAGGACCAACCAAGTGCAGTAAAGGATGCTTGCGAAGAAAAATGCAGGATTCATGCACCCGTGAACCAAAGCATTTTAAGCATGTAGCTCATACCAGTGTGTCCATTTTATACGCAAGGTTAACACCGGCAGAAGTTATCCTTGTATGTGCATTCGAAATACCGGCCGGAAACTTACGCTGCAAGTGCATAATGTGTTCTTCGGATGCCGCTTGTCACGTTTGATTTTTACTGTCCAAAGAAACCTCGTATCTTCTAAAACGATACAGCTCCTAGCGTTTCTGGAATGATTGGTGCACTGCTGCACGCAACACCCGGCCATGGTGACGGTATCGAGCGCATAAAACTGGAGGGAACGAGCACCGACCTAAAAACAGCACGCGCGCCACGCACAAGTAACCGGGCGGGAGATTCAAAATGGCGGCCACGCTGCCGCCAAGGCCGAGGAGGCGGCACCTACCCTTTCAAAAGCTGACACCACTCTAAGCGGGGGCGCGCGCATCGAGGCACTCTAACGAAGGCGACCACGCGCTGTAGGGCGAACAGCAACGGCGTTCGCAGGAGCGGGGCGACGATGTTTAAAGCGTGCCACGCGCGCACGTCGCGCCATCTATGTGTTCACTAAGAAAGCATGCTGAAGTAGGTGGTGTATATAAATAGCTCGCCGTTAGCAGGCTGTGAGACGTTCCTGTTCATTGCCTAACGTCTAACGCCGCGCGCTGGCAAGCGACAGGTCGCACGTTCGAGTCCCCGCGTCGGAAAGTTTTTCTGAATTATTTTTTTTGTGGCTTTTATATATATATATATATATATATATATATATATATATATATATATATATATATATATATATATATATAGAGAGAGAGAGAGAGAGAGAGAGAGAGAGAGATACACACATATACATATACGGTGAATGACGGCGACCATCGACGGCAAAAATCAGCCGAGACTGTCCATATAATTGCTATCGCAATAAAGGAGTCTTTCGTTTTGATAAAAGTAAGTTACACAATAGTTTACAAAGCAATTTTACCACTACAGCGCTAATGGCGTGACGTTAAGCAGTTCTTCACCGCCGCCACAATATCTGTGTGAAGTAAGTCCAACTTGAAAAGTGAGGTAGGCTCAGAATTTTGAGAGCTTAAATTAGAGCAAATATTTTTCCTTCAGTTTCTCCGTCGTTGCCTCCAGTATTCTATCTGGGTTCTGGGCTTGGTGATAGAATCCAACGGCTCCAATAATCACAATAATCAAACAATACAACGTATCGCTAAGAAAGGGGAAAACGACATCAGGCTCAAAAGAGTGACCAACCGCCGACAAGGGCTTGGAGAAGACGTCGTAAGACTAGTTCACGCCTTTGTGCTATGTCACTTCGCCTACGTAGCAGCCATGCACGAGTGGCAGAGATCCGAAAGAGACAAACTAAATGGATTGTTAAGGAAGCTAATCAAGGTTGCTCTTGGGCTACCTGTGTACACCGAAACTGAAAAGCTCATGCAGCTCGGGATGCACAATACAGTAAACGAAATGGCAGACGTACAGCGAAAAGCCCAGTTCATTAGACTCTCCACCACGCGATCAGGACGGCACATCCTCACACGCATTGGTATACCAAATACAGCGATAGATAACAGCCACAAACAAATTCCCAATCTGAGTGAGAATATAACAGTTATGCCTGTTCGATGTAATGTTCACCCCATTCATAATGTGAGCAGAAGGCAAGTCAGAGCCAAAGCCCTGCTAGAAAATGCTAAAAATCAGGCGGAAGAATGCTCGTTTGTCGACGCGGCGTTCATGTCCAATAAACGAGCCTTCACAGTAGTACTTGTGAACGGCGAAGGTGAACTCGTCAACTCTGCTTCCACCTACACCACGCAATCAGAAATTGCTGAGCAAGTAGCCATCGCAATGGCACTTTTACACCCAAATAGATCGAGGATACACAGCGATTCTAGGGCAGCCGCCCGAGCTTTTGCAAAATGAGTTATTTCCAGACAGGCTCTGGCCATTCTCAAGGAAAAAGTAATCCAACCCCACACGATCATCTGGTTTCCTGCTGACATGGGAGAAATCAACGGTGCTTCCACGAACCTCAACGAATCTGCCCACAATGCTACACGAGGACTTGCCAACCGTGCAGCTACAAGGCTAGAATATGCTGAGGTTTCAGAATGCAGGGATCACCTCCTCTCTTACAACGGGCTAACCAACACTTCTACCTAGGACGCAATGTCTTTCCCCCTCCGCACGGTAAATTAAATAGAGCACAGGCCATTAAGGCCGAGACAGACGGTACGATTTTCCATCCGATGCGGCGTCCGGCGCGGCGATGCGGAAGCCGGAATGGTGACGTTTCGTGACGTTTCATCGCATCGGATTGCCGCATCGCATGTCCGGCGTGTATCCAACCGGGCAGATATTTTCGCCGCCGCATCGGACTGTCGGAAGGACGCAGCCAATGACAGCTCGGGAGACATGTGTCGTCACGCCGCTGGTGGCGCCCTCTCCATGTCGCCGCTCCGTTCACCGTGGCCAAGGCGCGTCGGTGGAGTCGAGCTTTGGAACATCTGCCGACGTCGCCGCTCGCGGCGGCGTGATAAACATCGAGTACAGTGTCAATGTTTATGAAAGGGAACACGCGAACGCGTGGCCTGCGCTCTGCGACGGCTGCCTTCAGCTCCGTCAACCGACAGCTAACGAAAGCTCGCCCGCTTTGGCGTCATCTATTGGCAAACAAAATAACAAGTCATGGCCGGTTGCGAAGCGCTTTTAGATAACGCTGCATCTCGGCTCGCGTAACGGGCGATGCAGGCAGCGCGTCGTCTGCCTGTCAACAAATCGAGCGTGGCGCGCCAGCACTGCGCGAGCTGCAGGAATTGCCCTTAACGCGAGCCGACAGGCAGCATTATCTAAAGGCGCTTCTCAACCAGCCATGATTCGTTATTTTGTTAGCCAATAGATGACGCCAAAAGCGGGCAAGCTTTCGTTAGCTGTCGGTTGACGGAGCTTACGGCAGCCGCCGGAGCGCGCAGGCCATGCGCTCCCGTGTTCCCTTTCATAAAAATTGACACTGTACATTTTGTTTGTGACTTGAAATAGTTCCTGATTGAATAAAGTGATGTTTGAAGTGTGCGATTTCTGCAAGACAGTGCCCGTTTCCACACCACTAGCGAGATCGCGAGCAGCGATGCAAGGCCATTTCGCAGGTAAACACAGTGACACCGTCGTCTCGTCGAGCCGGCTCGCTTCGTTTCCACCTTTGCTCTTCACATCCATGACGTCGAGGAAGTTAATTGTGTATGCTAACGCGTTACATGCGAGTACAAAGCTTAATCATGTTGGCAAAAACAAGAGCTCTATGACGAGCTCTCGTGTGATCGCGAACGGCGTAGGCGACGGCCGGTGTCGGCCATGATAGGCCTACCTCTCGGGGTCGTGAGTGACGGCGGGCTGTTGCGATGTGCTTGTCGTTCGCGGAGGCGTAGTCTTAGTGATTATTTTCAAATAGAACGAAGCGTGGTTGTGCAAAGTTGTTTGTTTTGTTCTTCATTACGAGGATACGAAGTCCTCCGAGTGTGCATGCGAGGCGCCGTATGTGGGCGGAGCCTACGGCTGATGGCTCGTTCGCCCCGTGTGTGCTGAATCGTCGTACGCCGCATGCCGGACATCCGACGCCGCACGCCGGATCGGAGGCAAAATCGTACCGTCTGTTTTGCGCTTTACGCTAACTCTTACAAAAAAGACCCTATCCGAACCCGCTGTTAATTAACAAGATTTATCCGGAGTTCTCTACTCCTACAACTACCAAACATGCCACAAAACCATACACCTCACTCATATGCTCTGGCGTTGCTCCGCGTTACGCAGCGACAAGGAAAACACTGAAGAGCAGCGAGACGCAGCTCTGCGCAGTCCGACATGCGAGGGACAATTATGGGCAGTCCAACGGGCCCGCGAAGCGGCCGAACGGCTAGGTTTTTCGGTCCCCACGTGGGAGCGGCCTGCTTCTGGCTAGGATACTAGCACGACCTAGTGGACCTCAATAAAGTTCTTTCATCCATCCACCCATCTTTCCTTCAGAATCTCATGCCAGCTTTCATGTATGTGGTTGCTCAGCGCTAGCACGCACCGCCATACGACCGCCAGTCTTGGGCTTTCAGAATGAACCTGATCAGCTTATTGGGGTACGGTTGGGTAAGCTTTAAATATTCTTCTTTTTTCTCTAGTCACAGGCATCCTAACACAAGCGGACGGCAAAAATACGCTTTCAAAATGTCTCGTATTCTTACACTCAGCAATTACTGCCGGCCGAAATTCGTAAAGTCTGTGACTTTCCAAAACACCTTATTTCGACCAATTTAAGTAACGCCCGTCAAGGAAGCAGAAACGCGGCACTTAAAGGGTGCATTGTCGTCCGCCTTTCGGTACATAAACATTTGTTCAAATTACACATTTATATTAATGGGACTGCGGTCTATCTCATTTGAATGATTGAAGAAATTGTAGTTGTATCATAAAATCAACTACTGGCATATATTTCTTTGTGCATCTTCTGTACATCTAATGTGCACATACTGTGGGAATGGAGTTGTTTAAATGTGAACGTGGTAATATTAATTTTATTCATTCAGATTACTTGCTCTACTGAGTGCCTCAGTGCATTCCTTCACGCAATATGTGAAGGAAACCAAAACATTTTGTAGTAGCTAAAACATGCTGCGCATTAACAACAGCTCTGCCCCACAGCGTCCACTGAACAACCTCAGGGCTTCGTAAGGTATGGCATTTAACTCCTTTGAGTAGCACTTCTTAAGTTCTTCGTGGTCGCCATGTCACGCTTGGCGGTTTATGATATAATATTAGGCAATTTATCACTCCAGAAAACCTATCTGAGGCAAGCCGTTGGGCGAGCGAGCACTCCCATGATCGCGGAAGGCACGTCCCGAATGCTATGATCCAGTTTCCAAGTTCGCCTGTGCCTTTTGAGCATTTGATGCCTATACATAGTGCGCGAAAAATGCACGCGAATGCGAAAGCAACTAGTAGGGTGCAGGTCTTCAAGAAACATTTGTTCTCTTGCACTGCATGCAGCCCTCTGATATCTCAAATTAGAGGGAGGCAGGATGCGATGCGAATTTGCAAAAGTGCTATTACTAGGCTACGTACGTAGTGATCTGCGTATGTAGTAAGGTCGTTAAGGCCTTCTGTGTTATTCCACCAAAATGTGCAGAGGAAAATGGCGTCGTTCACTCCTGATAGCAAACTACTAATCTGGCTACGAGGACTTTATTCGTGGACAAAGACAACTCATGGGCACTTACTCGACACAAGTGTCAGTCCTTGTAGTCCCAGAGTCTGCAACAATCGGACACCCTCAGCGGTGAGCCTGTCGTATGTGCTACCCGGTGCTGAAGTGAGCACGTGCATGTCCACGCTGTACCCGGCTTTAAGCATCACATCCAAGGAGTATCTTCGAAGCAGCAACACCGCATCGATGGACTTGCCTGCTTTGCTTTGGCTTCTGATGATATCAGCGAGAGAGCCGCTACATGCCTCGAAGGTGCGAAATATCTGCGCTGACAAAGGTTACGTGTGTGCTTTCACACTATTGTCGAACGCCCGAAGGTGAGTTTCATAACTATGAGATGATAAATGTTAATTAATTTTCGCAGTGATCATTTAGTCAAGATGTTGTATAACAAGCTATTACAGGTTTGTATAAGATATCAGCGCAGCAGCTAAAATAACCCAGCGATCATTTGAACACCGAGTCAGAGGAAAGCTTCCATCGTAATACGTCCGTCAAGCTTTTTGTCTACTAAGATGTTCGACAATCAGTGCTTAATGGACGTTTCCACCATTCGTTACAACTTCCCCAGATGGCTTTTCTGAATGGACTTCTGTGTAAATAAGTTACGCTGTTGCCCCAGCGTTACTTCTGAGCGTATACACCCTACGTATGTGCCAAAGAATATATCATACCGCGCTCTTTATAAAATCGTTCACTGTCACTTGCATTATATTTCGCAGACAGTATTGGAAAGTGTAGTAATTACTGAATTAGATTGGCAAAAATTGGTTCAAAAAATAGTAAAGCGTAGCGGAGAATCACCTGCGATAGTTTGCTGCTAGTAAATGCAGGGCTCACAGTTTGCCGCAGTGACCTCCAGCGGTCTTTGGATGCTGTGAATACCATTGCGTTGAGATTGACCGGAGCTGGTAGAACAGCGAACAGCGCCTGTGTAAGGGCCAAACATTGTAATGGCATACAGACGCACATGAAACACCTGCACACAGCTTTCACATAAAACACTTCCAAAGATGTACCATCCTCTCCCTAAAGAGTCCCAGCACAGCTAAGCCACGAAAAGTGCAGGAGCGGCGTTAGAAAGTAATGGCTTGGCGAGCATAGCTGCCTAGCTCCGTGTTCCCGTCTAGTTTGTCTTCGTTCCTTGGTGGCGCTGGATTGACCGGTCGAGAACAATGTTCTCTCTTTTTTCAAATCTAAACCAAACTCATTTTGCACGAGACGATTCCGGCAGATCTCACTTACCTCGTCATTAAAATTGTTGCGCTAGAAATCGCATTTAGAAACTGTGTAGGCTTGAAAGCCGTAGCAACAGCACCATTCATCTTCGAGATTGCCACAAGCGTAGCTGCGCAGCCCTGGCATCAAATAACCAACTCCTTTTTTGTGGGAATGACTGACCGCACTTAAGGAATGGCGTGAAGTGAGAACTTTGTAGAAATACTACCTCACGCGGTAACTGCGCTGTAATATTGCTGCGGACAGCCATCAAATACCATTAGGCTGAAGACGACGATGACGATTTGGAGACTGTTATGTGCCGCTGCCTTGCCCGGGCACTCTCCTGTAAATACACTGTAAATACAGCCTCTAGTCTTCGTTCCTTCACGTAACATTTTGGTGGAGGTGCGGGGTACCTCCCTTCGTCACGAAGCTTCGCAGTGGACGCCACCTTGAGCCTTGGAACATGGCTCTGGAAAATGCGCCGACCACTCCGGCTCCAACACCTGCCGCCAACGCGACGTACATCAACGTCACCGCTCCTCGGGACCCTGGTGTTTTCTCTGGCGCCAATGGGCAAGACGTCGACAAGTGGCTCAGCCTTTACGAACGCGTCAGCACAGGTAACCGGTGGGACCCTACTCTCATGCTTGCCAATGTGCTATTCTACCTCGACGGCACCCCGCGAGTGTGGTATGAGACGCATGATACTGAGCTGACAAAGTTGGGATCTATTCAAAGAGAAGATACGAGAGTTGTTCGGCAACCCTGATGGTCACCAGCTCGCTGCGAAGAAGGCGTTGTCGACCCGCGCGCAGACGTCAACAGAGCCGTACGTCATGTACATCCAAGACGTCTTGGCTCTCTGCCGTGCAGTTGACTCGCACATGACGGAACAGGACAAGGTTGCTCACATTCTCAAGGGTATCGCTGATGATGCGTTCAACCTGCTTGTCTTCAATAACGTGTGCACTGTTGATGCGGTCATCAAAGAATGCCAGCGCCTGGAACTCGCTAAAAGCAAGCGCATTCTTCCGCAGTTTGCTCGCTTGCCTAACACCGCGCCGACGTCGTCCTGTGCCGATGTTCCCCGTTCAACAAGCAACGATGCCAACGTTACCCGAATTGTGCGACGAGAAATTGAAGGTGCTTATCCAGCTACCTGCGAGCCCAGCACCTGCTCTCCCCCTTCAGTTCCGGTTTCGATGATTCAGGCAGTTGTCCGTCAGGAGATTGCAAGCATGGGACTTCACTCTGTCTGCTCGGTAAATCACGTGGACTCTCGGCCGTATCCTCCGACTGCACCCCCTTCACCGACCCAGTTCCAACCACGTTTCCGCAACGCTGAATGGCGCACTGCTGACGACAGGCCCATCTGTTTCATCTGCCACCGGATTGGACACATCTCTCGGCATTGTCGCAATCGCTGGAACTCTCCTGCACAGCACACGTACACTGGCTACAACCGCGCCTATGGCTCTTACCGTCCCTCTACAGCACGTACCGATCACGCTGCCACTGAATCTATTGCTCCTAGCCGCCCGCACTCACGCTCACCTTCGCCCCTACGCCGACAGTCCCGCTCACCCCAGCCCCGTCGCTCCAATTCGCCAAGCTTCAACGCACGCTCCCACCAGGAAAACTAGATGATGCAGCGCCCGGAGGTGCCGCTGCATTGCTCCCTACGCTGCCAAATCCTCTACTGACCCTTGCCTAGGATTGCCTGGTCTAGGATTGCCTGGTCTAGCTGGCATCGTGGAATTGTTCCGTGAACTGCGTGGTATGTTTACATGCTACGGTGGCTGTACTTCTCATCCTATCATCCGAGCCGGCGGCAATTTATGGTAAGTAGCTGCGCTGAGTGTATGCTGGCTTGCGGCTCTAATTGTACTAGTGTAGTTGTTGTGGGCAGGGGCGGGACAAAAAATGAAAGGGAAATTTTAGAGGCTTTTTACACAAACAAACGGGGTAACGACTGTGTCAGTGGCACGTCTGTGCATCTATCTGACAAAGAGATGATCTTTCTGAACGCGATTATTGATGGATAAGTTTCCGTTTATTAGTTTTTTTTTTATTTAGGCGAAGCATGGTTGCTCACACATGCGCAAAGTGGTTGCTGGTGGGTTTCAATGAGCCTTTGAAGCGCGGTTTTCTGTTCAGCCAGCCTGTCCCGTCGACTTCTTTTCGCTGTGCCCTGTGTTTTCCGCTGGTTTTTATCCTTTGTGACTATGTACAAACTAGCCAGTCCAACGCCTTGCAAACTGTACTCGATAGGTTTCTTTCGAGAGTATAATTTGTGTTTGACCACATAGTGCTAAACAGTTCCTTGTTGCGGCAACTGCCCTGTCATGCTTTGTTCTTTAACTACGAAGCATTTCTTAGAGAACCCCTGGCACTTTGAGCGTTTCTATCTATCTATCTATCTATCTATCTATCTATCTATCTATCTATCTATCTATCTATCTATCTATCTATCTATCTATCTATCTATCTATCTATCTATCTATCTATCTATCTATCCGCCTACGTCTGGGCGCTCTTGTGGTCGCCTCCTTAACATGGTGTAGACCGAAATTGCGATGGGAGGGTAAGAGGTTAAGAGGGTAAGAGACAGTCGTAATTTAAATACGAGAGAGTTAAGAAAAACCAACATCGCCATCGTTGACCCGAGGAGTGCCAAGAATAATATTCGGCAGATTACACGTTGAGGGAATCGGTTTCATGCGAAGCAGGCACCCAGTAGTTCTATGCTGATGTTTTTGGGCTTGAGCCAAACGCTACGATGTTGATCGCAGTGTTTTTATTGCGATTGCAATTATATGGACACTCTCGGCGTATTTTTGCCGTCGCGGTCATGCCCCGAATATATATATATATTCGCGGTCATGCCCCGAATATATATATATATATATATATATATATATATATATATATATATATATATATATATATATATATATATATATATATATATATAACGGCACCAAGAAAAAAATTCTGAAGTACCCGACCGCGGATTCGAACCAGCAACCCCTCGCTCCCCATGACGCTGCGTTTGACAACTCAAGCACACGCTATGTACGCGCTGGCGAAATATCGGCGAGCTATTTATATAAACCATGTAGCGCTGGTGGTAAGGAAATCTCGAGGGAGTGTGCGCGTGTTTTCTCTCACGCAACGCTCCTAATTTTCTTTCACTTTGAAAACTGCCCTTGAGACGCACACGACAAAGAGGGCCATTTCTGTACCCACACGTGATGTGGAAGGAAAAAAAATCACAGCATATCCACGGAGTGAATGATGATGAGTGGGCGAAGCTGCGGAGGTTCATCGGTAAACCGTGAATCTTCCGTGAATTCTGCCCAGTACATCATCACCGACGTGAGATCGGGCGCGTTTATACTAAAGGTTCGATGAGTTATGACGACTTGCAGCGCACTTTAATTTTACATGTACGCTGTGAATTTTCATTGTTTAGAAAACCATTGCTTAGAAAACATCTGGCGTCTTTCGTTAAGCAGCTGGCGTCTTTTCGTTTTGCTTTAGAAACATCTGGCTTTCTTTCGTTTTGCTTTTACAAAACATCTGGCGTCTGTTGTTGGTTTATTTCATCAATCAACGGCGTTTTGAACAAAATTTTTATTGTTTAATCACGCACAGGAGAAATCTCACCACGCACTACCTTGGAGGTAAAGAATGGCTGCTAATGGGAATGAGAGACAGAAGAAGTCGGCTTTTAGCTAACGCTGCGAATTTTTTATTGTTCAACAACGCACAGAAAAAATCTCCCATCGGCACCACCTTGCAGGTCAAAGCGTAAGACTGGTTACATACTACGCTACGAGGACGAAAGGGTGCCGCTATAAGGAGCTTCGCCCCTAAAAAATCACGCCATATCCACGGAATGAATGATGATAAGTGGGCGAAGCTCGATAGGGGGAGATCATCGGTAAACCGTAACTCTCCCGTGAAAGTTAGCCCATTACATCATTAGAAAGACGTAAGACTGTCCGTATATTATACAAAATCACTTTTATTTTGTTCTTGTTCGTTTGTTGGGGACGTTTATCGGCACGTTAAACACTTGTCCCTTGATGCCGTACTGACCGCTCCCATGTGTCAACCGCCGTATACTCATGAACGGTAGACGAGGCGCAATCAGTAGTTCTTCCACGGGGTTCAGCAGAGGCAAGTGATCCGGTCTCGGCGGATATTTGAAACCGTGCGAGACGCTCACAGAAGGCACCTTTCCGGCCATCAGGGAACCTTTACAGCTCACACAACATTGTACTCACTGCTGACGGCGGCGGTGGGGACCGCAGACTGCAGCATGGCGGTGGCAGTGGCTCGAGCGTTGTCGTTCTTGATTGTAGAAATCGTGACTAAATTGTTGGAAAACCACAATCTGTCACACACGTCACAACTGTGGCCGAACGAAACGTCTAGAAAGTCTCGCATAAACCGCTCGTCGGCAGCTTCGGGCTGAGCTCGCTTGATGCGTTTTGCAGCAGCCTCGTGCGTGACTCACGTGCACGTCACTCACGTGCACGTGACGGCACGTGCGAGTCCCGTGCGAGTGAGTCATCGAACTAGGCGGTCACGTACGAGCTAGGAGGGACAGACCCACGGCTTTAGGAGCTTCGCCCCTAAAACAAAGAAGACGGGGCACACCTTGCATCTGAGGCCCACGTGTGGCTGGAGACGCAGGAGGTCACTCCACGCACCACAGTTTAAAAGAAAAAGAAGTGTCTAAGCGTGTTTCATTCTTCATTTTCGACACTTGCAGACGCAGCGCTCCAAATTTCCTTTCAATTCAAGCACTGTCCTTCAGACGCGCGCGACAAAGTGGCCATTTTCTGTATCCACTCGTGATGTGGAAGAGAAAAAACTAAGAACACCGGGCACACCTTGCACCTGACGTCCCGTGTGCCAGGAGACGCAGGGGGTCACTCCACGCGCCGGAGCTTACAAGAAGAAATGTCTAAGAGCGTCTGATTCTCCATTGTCGAGACTTGCAGCGTGTTGCTCAAGCACATAGACGTAACAACGGTGACAGTTGTTAGTTCAAGCTTGCGCTGTGAATGCCTGTGCGTTCATTTAGGGCGTCCTTCTTTGTGCTTCAGCGGCGCGCTGCAAGTATGGAGCTGCTTCTAGTTCTTCTTGTGGCATTTCACTTCCTTGCTATCGCATTCATTGCTTCGCCCTAGCAGCGAAACTGTGAAGTTTTTGTAAATGGAGGAATTTTGTGGACATTGTGGGCTTACCAGGTACGCCCACTACACTGACGTTTAAGCGGTTACTCATGGCCTCACGTAGTACAAACACTGAAATTGGAGCACAGACGTCTGCGTTTTCGGAACGAAATGCACGCTACGGAGCGATGGTGTGAATATTATAAGTAACTTTCGTTAGCTTATGCCTCCGGGGTACAGTAACGCTTGAATATAGCTTGCTGAATCATAGGAATACAAACGGAATGCTTATTAGACAACTAGATATGCGTAGCCAATACTGGAACCACAATTGACGTTAACCCGACATGACGCCTGTGTCCTAGGAGTCCACATGTAACGTCTCTTGCTTTGTTATAAAATTACACAGCCAGCACTACAACAAGAATTGATATTGTATCGACATTACCCTGGCATAGGGTCTTCCAAAGCACGTTTTTGGATATTGCGTGGCTCTGTGGTAGAATACCTGTCCGCCACGCAGAATGGTTAGGTCCGATTGCTGCTGGGATCGTAATTGTTATTATTTTTGCATTCGTCGGGTCAGCGCTGCTGCTGTCGCTTTTTTTCTTAACACTCTCGCATTTAAATTACCCGTTTCTGTTCTCGCCGTTCCAGGGTAGATATAAACTGTCAATTACCTGTGGCGCCTACCCGTCTCCCACGCCCCGTGTTATATGTGCCTGTACCACACGTGTCCACAGGAAAGGGTTTGACGATCTATGGGAGAATATGTTCACGTTATTCACGTTCTCATTCACGGATGTTCACGCAGAATGCTTAGGTCCGATTGCTGCTGGGATCGTAATTTTTATTATTTGCGTTCGTCGGGTCAACGCTGCTGGTGTCGGTTTTTCTTAACGCTCTAGAACTTAAATTACCAGTGTCTGTTCTCGCCGTTCCTGGGTAGATATAAAGTGGCCATTGTAGGCCTTGGGGCGCTCTACGTTGACAATGTCAAGCCCGTGACTGTGCATGATAGAATATGGTTCAATGGTTTCATTCGGGTTGTTGACCGGCGATGTGGTTCGACGACTCGGTAGGGGCCTTCGTATTCCGCCAGTAGTTTTGAAGCGAGGCCATTTGCAGGGGTAGGGACCGAGAGCCATACCAGCGCTCCAGGGCCTAACGTGGGCTCAGAAGTGGTAGTGCCACCGCGAATGCTATTCTGCCGCTCTTTTTCATGCCTTGTGAACGTCTTGGCAAGCTCACGACACTCTTCAGCAAGCCTGGCTGTGGCAGAAATAGGCGTACACTCAGATGTATCCGGCTTCTATGGAAGGCCCGTGTCGATTGTGTGCGATGGGTGGCTGTCATACATTAAGAAGGGCGAAAATCCATTAGTGCTCTGAGGGGTATATTGTAGGTGTAGGTGACGAAGGGTAGAATGGAATCCTAATCTGTGTGATCGGCGGCGATGTACGTTGAGAGCATGTCGCAGAGCGTGCGGTTAAAACGTTCGGTTAGGCCATTCATCTGCGGGTGGTAACTAGTATTTTGCGGTGGACAGCGTGGCACTCCTTGAGAATGGCTTCGACGACTTCCGACAAGAAGACACGGCATCGACCACTGAGAAGTTCCTGGGTTGGACCGTGACGCAGTAGGAATCGGTGTTGCAGAACAGAGCCTACATTGCACGATGTAGCCGCTGGGAGGCCGGCGGTTTTGGTGTGTCGCGTGAGGTGGTCAACAGCGACGATGGCCCAGCGGTTACCAGCCGCCGACAGGGGAAGTGGTCCATGCATATCAATGCCCACGCGACCAAGCGGACGGTTAGGTTAAAGTAGCGGTTGTAGACCGGCTGGCAACACGTGCGTTGAATGTTTTCGGCGTTGGCAATGGGGGAAGGAGCGAACGAACTTCTACACGTAAACACTTCGCAGCACAGGAAACACAGACACAAAGAAGACGACACCTTCGTCGTCTTCTTTGTGTCGTCTTCTTTATGTCTGTTTTTCCTGCGCTGCGAAGTGTTTAAGATGATCAACCAACAGGCCCAATTCGCCACAATTCTACACGTAGTTGTACATCCCTCGCCAGAAGTATCGTTGTCGAATGCGGTGGTAAGTTTTGGATACACCAGAGTGCGCGCAGTGCGGATCAGAGTGGAACGACTCGCACATTTCAGAACGCAGACTGCGGGGTACCACTCGTAGCCACTGGCGGCCGTCGGCCGTGTAATTGCGTCGGTGCAGTACGTCGTCAAGAATGGTGAAATGGTGGGCTTGACGAGACAACGAGCGAGTGGATGGTTTTGCCGTCGGATCAGTGAGCAAGTCTATCAGCGAGGGGATCCATTTATACACACACACACGTATATATATATATATATATATATATATATATATATATATTCCATATCAAGTGTGCCTGGTAAATTTTCGCCCATCTACGATCATGCTGAACAAGATCGTGCTAGTATATGTGAATGTCAGAAGTAATTATTGAGGCGCTCTATTTCGGGATAAAAATTTTTCGTTGCCTAGAGGGCGCTTCGAGCTTTGGGCACGGAAGTGAAACTGTTTCGCGATAAAAAACGCCAGGCCTGGGCGGAAAGCGCAGCACAGTCACAACGAAAGTTGGAAGAGCGGCATCTCTAGAGCCCGTTATAAACTGTTTTGTGGCTACTAATACAAGTACACTAGCAACGTACCCACTACGCCATAAATCACAATTTTTGGGAAGGTGGGAAGCACCCACCACGACATTATTCGTTATTCTGCGTTATTTTTCCTTATTTCCATTTTTTACAGCGAAAGTTGTTATGAGATCATTTCAACGGCCGTTTTTGGCGCCGTAGTTGTCCGCCGCCGCCGGTGTGATTAACCGCTATCGCACGAAATAAAAAAAAGGAAATAAGAAAAAAATTCCAGGATGGAACGAGGTTCGAATCTAGGCCCTCTGCGTGGGAGCCCAGTGTTCTACCTCGGAGCCATGCCGGTGCTTGGAACTGCGTTGCAAAAAGACCCTATACAGGCTTCGTGTCGGGAAGGAACCACATTAACATGTGATGCAGTGTGGTAGAAGAGCAAAATAACAAACCAGGCGTCACACAAATGCGAATTCTGTAACCGAGCGTCACACAATGCGAATTGCGCAACGAGTGGGTTGTTGAATGCTTCCAACCCATTACAAAGGCCTCGGCGATAATTCTTCATCGTCATCAGCCACAGCATCAACAAAGTGCACATAATGCCTTACAGGTGTTTAGCGAGTACCACGGTTCTCCGCAGAATGACGAAAAATCGCATAGTGGGTGCTTCCCTACATCACAAAAAAATATGATGATTTATAGCGTAGTGGGTTGTTAGCAAGTGCACTTCTATTAGTTGCCAAGGAAGGCCATAATGCTCCCATGATCCATTTCCTCAGGATCTCAATGAAGTTAATTCCCTCTCTCTCTCTCTCCGTTTCTACGGTTAACATACGTTATAAAGCGTGGTGCTACCGTTAAATAACGACTGGGTGCCACAGAATATGAATTACGTAACTGGTGGGTCGTTTAAAGCTTCCAACCCATTACAAAGGGCTCAGTCACAATTATTCATCGTCATCAGCCGTCCCATCCACAAAATGCACATAATGCCTTACAGATCGTACCTCGCTTCTCCGCAGAATAACGAATAATGTCGTGGTGGGTGCTTCCCAACTTCACAAAAATTCTTATTTGTGTATTAATGGGTACGTTGCTAATGTAGTTGTATTAGTAGCCACAAGAGAGTTTATAACGGGCTCTAGAGATGCCGCTCTTCCAGCTTTTGCTGTGACTGTGCTTGGCTTTCCGTGCAGGCCTGGCGCGCGGAAAGTTTTTCTTATTTCCTTTTTTTTTTCTTATTTAGTGCGATAGCGGTTATGGACACCGGCGGTGGCGGCGGCGGACAACTACAGCGCCAAAAACGGCCGTTGAAATGATCTCATAACAGCTTTGCTGTATTAATTTATATAAAAGTACTGGTTTGAGCAATTACTCCTAATGATCTTTTCCTTTATCTCAAGGCGCTGATCTTTCATGACTATGACAGTTTATTTATTTTTGTTTTATTTTTCACTATTTTTGGCCTAGTCCCAAAATTGCAAAATGCTGCCTGTCTGGGCTTTTTAGAAAAAGCACATATTTTTTCGGGAGTAATATATTCACATCGCAGGCTTTATAGTTTCCTGTCATAAATTATAAAAATACTGCGGGAGCGATTAAAGCAGAAACGTTGTCACAAATTCCGTCAAAGTTGGAAAAAATGGCATTTTGACTCAATATTTCGGCGTCATTTTCGCAATGTAGCGGTCCAAGTACAAATATGACTTGTACATCGTTCTGTAGTATGTTTTGGTGGTATTAACAGAATGCTTAAAAAGAGTATTTTGTTTTAAGC
>NW_023615917.1:0-82034 GCF_013339695.2 Rhipicephalus sanguineus | reverse complement strand
GCTCGACAACAACCGGCATCCCAAAAGCACCCCGCCAGGCGCAGAAGAGGTAGCCGCGAGAGACATCAGCTCTGTGAGGTGGGCCTACGCGCTCGGTGCCACAGCAGCTTACCGAGCGATCGGCGCCCACCGCCGGACGATGTCACGACGCCCCGGGTCGAGCCGAAATACCAGCAGCAACGACACCCGTGGTCCCTGGCCAGCCGGCTACACAAGCCGCGACTCCCAAGAGTGAAACAGACAAAAGAAAACTATTTACAGAAAACTCGGATAACCTACGAGGCTACCGTACTCACTCGCATCCACAGCTCTATGCCTCGCTCTCCCAGGATGCGCCCACGTGACTCTCGTACCGGCAACTCAGCGACGTTCTTAAAAATAAAAATGAACCACTTGCGAACAGAAAAAATCTTAGCGTGCCGACAAGTTCAAACACGCCACAGCAACCGATCTCCTCGCTCTCAAAAAAGCACGCCGCCTACGCTAGCGATGAAAATGGCCCCCTTGGCTTACTCTAACCCGGCTCACACAAATGTTGCCCCGAACCGCGAAAACTGTTGCCCGATGCCCCAAGAGCCCCACGTTGGGCAGCCAGTGTGGGGGGTCTGAGCGATACAGCCGCCGCTCTCGGAACACACGGAGACAGTTCACGTGGTCGTGCAACAAAGGTGGACGTTTATTGAACACTTCTTTACATACGGCGAGCGCGCCGGCCGAATCCTATACAAACTAGTAACACGCTAAACCTTATACCATGACATTGAATGCTGGCAAAACATAACATACACTCAAGACAACATAATAGACATACAATACACCATAACATAAGACAACATAAGACATACAATACAATACACCACGAATGCGGCGCCGCCGATGCACGACATGCCACGAGGGCCCGAGGGAAGCCAGCCGCGGCATCGTTCCCCCGGACCCACCGTGGCAGACGCCCATCCACGCACGCCGCCACACCCCAAAAGAGACTCGTTGCTGTTTTCTATGCGCCGGCCCAACTTCTCCGCGGCGGCACTGCCGGCGCCACCGTGCTAATCCTAACGCGTGCCAGCACAGCGCCACTGCTTGCTCGACGGCGGCTGCGGCCTATCCGCGAGACGCGCGTGCGCCATGAGGCATAAACAACTTTACAGGGGGTGATAGCGCCTCCACAGCCTTCAAAACGTACGTCCGCGATGCTGTGCGCTGACGACCACTCAGATATAGGATGTCGCGGTGTGCGTATCACGCGTCTTCAGTCTGCCTCAGCTGCACACTCTGTTATACGGCATGCACCGCGGTCAGAGCCTCTGCTGAGCTTCATAGTCAAGATTACCACGGTTCTCCAACAGGGCTACGCAAAACAACAGCAGAGCCACATTATCACACTTTTTCATGCGACCGGCTCTGGAGAACGCCGGTACTTCGCTTACCCAACACGTTCTCAACGGCCCGTATCCAGTGCTCTCGCTTCTTCTTCGTAGCACAACTATGGAAATCGGTAAAACTGAACGTTTTTATTCGGTCCCTTTACGTCAGTGGCAATTCACAACGCGACAGTAGCGTCGATTGCGGCGTTTTCGTCGTAGCGTGCGGTGCGGTCTCGTCTGCTGTTTTTTGGCCGTCGTTAAGTCGAGTGGTAGCGAAGGTTGGATGGCGCGTCCGAATAGCGGAGAGAACTTCACAGCTGGGTTATTCCACGTAAGATGAACGAACGATGGCTGGTCGACCTTTTAAATTTATTTCAAAATTTTATATATTATTGCCTGATGAGGAGAAAGAAGAGATCCGCAATTTGTTCTGCCGCGAAAATTTTTTTCGAAGCACAGGAAATCAATAATGACTAAGAGGTGGAGTGGAGCGCTCATCCGCTCTGCTGCTTTGGCCAAATTTCGTTATGAATTGCGCAAATATATTAAACTTAGGTAGCTGAAATTTCTTTAACTAAATATATGCATGTTTTTGCTTCTTCCAGGTAATTTTTAGCTTTATGTAGTAGTGTAGATTTTTTTATAAAAAGCCTCGAAATTGGCCCATGAAACCTTATTTTCTTAACTTTGAAGGTCTATCTCAAAAAAGCCTTGTAGCAGAGCGACGAAAACTCCGCATTACGTTCTTCGCATACTTATCTAGCAAACTGCAGAATCTTATATTTATATAATTTTTCAGTAAAGAGATACGATCGGGCTATGTTAAAGAAAACACCGAACAATGGAAACTTCTGACGACAATTAAAAAAAACATTTTTTATATTTCTTAAACTTTGTCCACTTATTCTCCTCCACATCAGCTTTCACAATCATTGAAAAGATATTGCATATTTTGTTACACTAATAGTTACGGCCCCTCCAATGACACCTTCAGGCAAGGATTGGCGATTCCGACTTTTTGCCCAGCAAGTGTATAAGATGCAGGCAGGATTGTATTTCTTTTGATTAAAAGGCCAACAGTACTGTTATGCCAAGGCTCCCAACTCAAACTTCCTTGCTTCGGCAAGAGTTGAAGCTGGTAGAACGTCTGACGCAAGTGGCGTCAACATCGATACACTGTCTGGGGCAACCAACGTCAACACCAGCGAGGTGCCTGATGCAACGGGTGCCAACCAAGGCAGGAGTCTCATGCAACCCACGACAACTCCTACGGTGCGCCTGACGCAACCGATGGCAATTCCTCACGCAACGTGGGCAAGCCCTCTCATCCACGGATCCGATTCAAGCCAGCGACCAACGGCGGTTCCTGATTGGAGGCTTCCAACTACTGGCTGATGCAAGGAATCGTCCAGGGCTATAAAATAACCAAGCTGCGCGGGGAGACAGGGACAGCGAACGAAGAAATCCCGGGTCGTCGTCGCACCTCAGTGCGAGTCCCATAAGCTGTCGGCCCCAGTGCCGAATATGTAACGCCTCTGTTTATATGTATATAAATTTGCCCTAACTCACCGTCGCCTTGTCTACTTCGTCTATCAGCTCTGCGCAGATGCAGCCGCAACCTGAGACAGCCGAAAAAGGTACCCAACAGTACCGAAAAAGGTGTCGGCGGCACTGAAGACGTTACTTTTGAAATTATTTGGTCACTGCAGCGGCCACGAGCGCGGGGCTACCAAGCAGGCGCGTAAGAGACGGCGCAGTGAGCGCTTGTTTTCGCGTCCTCAGACCGATTGAGTTCCAAACAGCAACACCTCTCGGGTGACTTGAAAGCACGTGCACCGGAAGTCGCAGTGATCTGGTTAACGACGTCGATTTCTTTTTCAGGAGGCATAAGAATGTCATCGTTCAACTACGCGTTCCGTGAAGATCTTTCATTGCAGTGGTAGCAAAGCACGCGTAGCACAAGTAGTCCGTCTCACTGACAGTCACTGATCTTTCGGGTGTTAAACGTTCCTTCAAAGCATTGATGTCTAGGTCGGTAACTCTGCGAAATTTTGGCTTCTTTGCAATAATTAAAGGAGTACTGACACGATTTTGAGACATCGGAAAGGGACATTTTTTGCTTCGTTGGTATGCAGTGCCAACGCTGTCCACACACCGGAGTCGGAGAACACATATAAAATATTTTAATTTGACTTTGAAGTTTCGTCGCTGAGAATTTGAAATCCAGCCCCGCTGCAAGGACATTATCCCGAGGAGTCAAGACAGTTCCCCGAGATTGCGAGTTCTGCGTCCTGCATGCAGCTAAATCGTAGGAATCACTGTCAGGGACACTGGACGACAATTCACTCATCGGTGTTTATGTGCACCACGGTGCAGATGACGGATTTGCCGCTAGTACGTCGCGAGTTTCTGTATCCCCGTGACGTCACACTACTATGAAACGTCACTGAGAAGCCACCCCCTCGATATCAAACCGAAAGTGGCTATTTAAGGTGGCGCTAATTAAAATATATACGATGCATTCCCAGGCACCACAGTACTAATTTTAAGTTTCTCGACACCAGTATTTTAGGGGCGAAGCTCCTTAAAGCGGCACCCGTTCGTCCCTCGTAGTCGTAGTGCGTAACCAGTCGTAACGCTAGTACCAGATCTTGACCTCCAAGGTGGTGCCGGTGGAAGATTTTTCGTGTGCGTTGTTGAACTATAAAAATTCGCAGCGTGCGCGTTAACTAAAAGCCGAATTCTTCTGTCTCTCAGTCCCCATTAGCAGCCATTGGCATGTTCCAGTAGGAAACGTTAGTAGAAGTAGAAGTGTAAGTGTTAGCTAAAAACCGACTTCTTCTGTCTCTCATTCCCATTAGCAGCCATTGTTTACCTCCAAGGTAGTGCCTGGTGAGATTTCTGCTGTGCGTGATTAAACAATAAAAAATTTTGTTCAAAACGCCGTTGATTGATGAAATAAACCAACGAAAGACGCCAGATGTTTTCTAAAAGCAAAACGAAAGAACGCCAGATGTTTCTAAAGCAAAACGAAAAGACGCCAGATGTTTTCTAAAGCAATGGTTTTCTAAACAATGAAAATTCACAGCGTACATGTAAAATTAAAGTGAGCTGCAAGTCGTCATAACTCTCATCGAACCTTTAGTATAAACGCGCCCGATCTCACGTCGGTGATGATGTACTGGGCAGAATTCACGGAAGATTCACGGTTTACCGATGAACCTCCGCAGCTTCGCCCACTCATCATCATTCACTCCGTGGATATGCTGTGATTTTTTTATTTAGCGCAACAATCCTAACTTTTTTTTAATTCGTGTGAGTACTTCTTTAAGCTTCTTGTGCTTCGAAAGGCCGTTTCCACAAAACACTCATTCAGAGCTATACTTTCTCGCCATGAGACGCACAGGCGGAGTAGAGTAAGAGCAAAGCGCAAGAACTATCGGTGCCGAATGAAGTGTAAACAGCGGACCAAACGCGCGGCCAGTTCAGGCCGTCTGTTCCCGACATCTAAGATATGCAAGCTCATCCGGTTACCGATAGTTTTGGTTTTCTTGCCTTTGACATTCCATATTTTGCTTTGTCACTGGAGCGCCACGTTCATTCTTTCCACTGATCGCAACTGGCGCAGCGCAGTTTCTCTGGCAGCAGCGTGCGTGAATTGAGCGCTCATAGCTCCCTTATAGAGTTTTCATCTTGCTTCCGCCTCCGCCGTGTTATCAGCGCCTAGCTGCGATGCGAACAGAGGGCGGATAGAATAGCGGAGCTCCAGTGTACGTACTTTCAAGTCACCCGAGAGGTGTTGCTGTTTCGAACTCAATCGGTCTGAGGACGCGAAAACGAGCTCTCACTGCGCCGTCTCCTACAACGAGCATCTCGGGTGCGCGCGCGCCTGCTTGGTAGTCCCGCGCTCGTGGCCGCTGCAGTGACCAAATAATTCTAAAGTTAACGTCTTCAGTGCCGCCGACACCTTTTTCGGTACTGATCACCTTTTAATAAAAAGAAATTCAATCCTGCCTGCATTTTATACACTTGCTGGGCAAAAATTCGGAATTGCCAATCCTTTCCCAAGGGTCTCATTGGAGGGGCCGTAACTATTAGTGCAACAAAATTATGCATTATGTTTTGAATGATTGTGAAAGCTGATGTGGAGGAGAATAAGTGGCAGGAAAAATTGTTTTTTTTTATTGTCGTCAGAAGTTTGCATTGTTCGGTGTCTTGAAATTAGCCCGATCTTATCTCTTTACTGAAAAGCACCTCCACCACTTGTGACGTCGCAGTTGACATGCCTTTAATAAGCCTTCGAGATTTAGCGAACCGAACACATCCGAGGAACAGAACAATCTCAAGATATGTCCCCACATCGAAGATGATAAAGAACACCATGTGATGATGATAATGTACAGATGATGAAGAAGGGCCTGATAAATGCCCACTACATAAGATTCGGCAGTTTGGTACATAAGTATGCGAAGAACGTAATGCGGAATTCTTGTCGCTCTGCTACAAGGCTTTTTGAGATAAAGACCTTCAAAGTAAAGAAAATAACGTTTCCTGGGCCAATTGTGAGGTTTTTAACAAGAAATTGTTTTATGCCGGTGTCCACCAAGTACAGCCGTCACGGATATGACGTGTTTAAATTGGACGCCAACGGGTGAGAAATAAAAAGAATCCCCCGCTGGGAATCGAACCCACGACCTTGCGGCCACGACGGCAAGCGCCCGACGCCCTACCGACTAAGCTATCTCGGCAGATGCAGGACACGGCGCGAACGCGCCTTATGTCTTTCACGCATTCTCTTTCGCACGGTGCTCTCTGTTGGCGGTGTACAGGCGGGGCGGAGCGGGGCGGTGCCGCCGTCTGTGAGAGGTGAAAAGAAGCAATGGTTCACGATCGACATTTAATAGCGCTTACTCCGAGATTGCGCGCGTTATCGGAGGTCATGGTTAAAACGCCTCGGCGCGCTGGCGTCGCCGAGCCACCCTTGACGCAGTTCGTTCTTTGCATTTCGCTTCGTGTTAGCGTGCGTCGGCTCATCGGAGTTGTGCCGCTTCCACATGCACTAACGGGATTTTTCCGCCGCCGACTGCTTCCATTGCGAGAGCACCGACTAACAAAACTGCTGCAATAGGCGTTGCAGAAAGGACGCGATTTCGACGGGCGAATGTCGTGCCTTGGTGGAGCGCGACCAGCGCCTGCGAGACAGAGGCCAGCGGAACGCACGCGTTTGCGGCTCAGGCTACGAACCTCTACTTCCCCTGTTGCTGAAGCGCAGTGTGTGGGAGTGTATGGATGAGCGCAGGCGTCAGTCACCCATTGCTAGAAAGTGCATACTGTGTCGTTTCTCTCCTTAATTGACGACGCTTTGAAGAAGTGCATACCGGGTATCAGTGTTGATTATGAGGTTGTTGATATCATCCTTACGTGGGATTCACGATTCGCTGTGTCCAAATATATGTTCACAACGTCAGCTACCACAACGGTTTAATCATGATCATGGACGTTAGTCTTCGCGATAGAGACATGACGTCAACATGGGTGCATCTACGTCAAACGGTGCTATAGCGGCCAAACACGAATAGACATTGTAGAAGCTCTCATATATCACTATACAATAAGCACTACTTCTGTGAAGACACGTTTCACTTTCGTGTTATACAGATTCCTATGCCGGAGGGATCAGCCATGCTTTTTTATAAAAACATCTACACTACAGATAAAGCTAAAAATACCTGAAAAGTAGCAAAAACATGCACATATTTAGTTAAAGAAATTTCAGCTACCTAACTTTAATATATTTTGTGCAATTCATAACGAAAGTTGGTCAAAACAGCAGAGCGGATGAGCGCTCCACTCCACATCTTCGTCATTATTGATTTACTGTGCTTTGAAAAAAAATTTTGGCGGCAAAACAAATTGCGGATCTCTTCTTTCCACTCATCAGGCAATAATATATAAAATTTTGAAGTAAATTTAAGAGGTCGACCAGCCATCGTTTGTTCGATCTCATGTGGAATCACCCAGCTCTCTTTTTGAGTGTTAAATGCTCAAACACACGCAATATTAAGCTCAACCGTTGTTTCGTACTCGCTATAGCAGAGTGTGACGTTGGGCGTGTTGGTGCATAGCTTAATGAAATATTTGTGGCACAACTGTGACCACCAAAGAAAAAAAAGGAAGAGAGGAGAGGGCGCCAGGCTAACTCATATGTGCTGTGTTGAGTGTGTGTTGAGTTGAAAGCCTGGCGTCCTATCCCGTCTTCTCTTTTTTAGATGCGTGGCTGCTCTTTGACTAGCCAGTGTAACGCTGTCCGTCCGTACAAACGCGAGGCAACGGGCTTCCCTCGGCGCAGGTGTTGGAGCGGTGCCAAGTAGGTCACGCCGCAGCTGGGCGTTGACGTCACGCACCCCTCGCACGCTTCCCTCGCAGGTGCGCGCGTACGTCACTCTCTCCCTCACCCGCCGGAGCGCCGCAGCTGCCGGCTGCCTCCCGTGTCTGCGTTTCAAACAAACGTTTACACCAGTAAACGCTACACCGAGTTTCGCTTCAAACGAATCTTCCAGCGCTCACCGCAGCACGCGCGTTAGCGCCGTTCAACCCGTGACGCCACCCGTGCGCAACGCTGCTGCTTCGCATCCCATCAGCGTTCCCTTCGGGGAGATGGTCCAATTTTTTTTTCGTTGTCTCAGTTGCGCCACAAATATTTTATTAAAATCGCACTCGCTAGTTGCACCTGGTCCCACAGCAAGCTATGCGAGGGAGTCGGTCTTTGTACTACCCATTACTTCTCCGACAGGTGGCGCCACGCTTCTTGGAAACTCCAGAGTCTGACGTCTACACAGCAGCGTTTTGTAGGGTTACGCGAGACAGGATAAAAAATGTAGTGCTAGCCGTAGTTCGTATACCATTACGACATGCTACCTTCGCGTTCACAGCTTCGCTTTATGGTTGAAACACATTCTGTTTGAATTTCGAGGGACAAATTTCTCTGGCTACCGACTCTCTAATCTACCCCCTACCGAATACGGAGCAGCCACATATGGAATATGCCATCTCGTACATGGTGGCTGTGTACCCAGACATATGGGAGGACCACATGGGCCACCCAAGGCAGGTGCAGACGATAGCTCAGGTGTGACTAACCGCTAATGCTGGAAAATGCAAGTTTGCCCAGCCGGAAGTCAAGTGCCATGGCCACATTATAGGTGTGGGAAATCTCCTTTGCAGCCTTTATTAGCGCACTGCACGATACCGTCCCAACATGGCGTACGTAAGAACAGTCGAAAACTCCTCCAGCCTCAGTTCCACTACTCTTCTTCCTCGTCTTTCTCTCCGCGCCGCGCACACTTTCCAACATCCTCCGCCCCGACAATTTCCCTAACCTTTTCCTAAAGTTCTCCTGGGCAGTTTTCAATCGTCCGTATCGTCCTTTCTCAAAACCCTCCCCGCGACGAATCACGTTCAGCTGCAACATTCAACGTTATTTGTGTCGTCGCACGGAAATCATGAACTAGTAAGCCTCGTATAATCTGGTATAGTTCACGACTGTCTTGAACGTCAGAGCTTTCTTAGAATAAAAACAGAAAAGTCAGAAATGCGTTAGCCGTTACGCCACCAGCATAGATCTCAATGAACTGCTCTAACAACCCCACATGGAAAAACAACAGTGTAGGCTTTCACGTTAAAATCCCTTCTCACAAGCACAGGCCCAGCAAAGTCGACGCCGCTGACTTGAAACGGCTGTGATCGGGGCACTCTGTCTTGTGTAAGATGTGCTGTTGGTGTTGAAGTAGCATTCAATCGGAATCGCTTGCAAATTCATGGCTCACTTTCTCAACACACTGCATTCTCTAAGAAGCCCGCACTTTTCACGTAGCTCAGCCAGTGTTGCAACACCACGAAGAATGCGCCGATGCATGACTTTTCCAATGAGGTGTATGCTGTGCTTGTCTGGCTGTAGCAAAGCGCTGCCCCTCACGTCGTCCAAAGTCGTTGCCATGGCGAGGGAAGGTTTGGCACAAAGAGCGTCTCTGTCCATAACTCCCTCTTCAAGTTGAACATCACAAAAGAACTCTCCTGTTCCGTACAAAGAGGCGTCAAACCCAACTGTGATTCTTGTTGCCATTGATGCCTCGCGGATTACTTCTTCGGACCTTTTAACTTCGGCGATCTTCTCGGCATGTCTGTCTTTCTTGTGTTGCCTCATAGTTTTGTCGTAACATTTGACTACTTCCTTCCTCTGCGAAATGGCGACTTTGGGATTATCAACCAAGCTGCACTTTGCTGATTTCCAGGATTAGTCAGCATGTATGCTAATGTATTCATACACAAGGACACAGAATCATGAATCGCCTCTTTTTCTTTGCTCTAAAGATTTAGAGTTTATGCAATAGGTGCAGGTAAACAAGCACCCGACCCAGAAAGGGTTTTGGGGTTCAAGACAATTTTCGGCTGCAGAATAAACGCGCATTGCGGAGCTTTCTCGGGCTGTGTGACTATTAGCGCGACTACGTGCCTGGGTACTCTACGCTAGTGTTACCGCTAAGGGATTTCACAGGGCGCCGGGTCCCGCAGCAAATACCGTGGAGCGACGCCGCGCTAAAAGCCTTTGAAACGATTAAGCAGCAGTTATCAAATGCGCCGACACATCACGCGCCTGACGTAATCAAGGGCTACATTCTGGCAACAGATGCATCCGATGTAGCCTTAGGAGCATGCCTTGATCAAATATCTGAAAAAGGCAGGGAAATGCCGGTAGCTTTCCTCAGCGTGAAGCTAACACCGGCCGAAACTCGTTGGACCACGATTGAACGAGAGGCTTATGGTGTTCGTGGCTTGTTGGTGCAAATGTCACGGTAGTGACTGACCATAATCCTCTAGAGTTCTTCACTTTGACGTCCCATCAGAGTGCGCGGCTTATGCGCTGGGCGCTGGCACTACAGAAGTTTAACGTTACAATCGTGCACAAAAAGGAGTAAACTTAATGCGAACGCGTTGTCTCGGCTGGCAAGCCCGAATCGTTGGGGTAGGATATGAATGCATGTATAGGAATTATGCTGGTCGTGGCACTGTAAGCTTTTAGTGGAGTGGTACATCCGTACTTTGCACTCCCTCCGTGATTGACCTGTATTATCTAGCCTGTTCAGGAAGCAACAAATATACACGTCGGCCATTGGTGTGCTGCACCACAACACGTTCATATAATACAATGGTGGCGGAGGTGTCAGGCGGAGCAATGCGGCGCCTGCGACTCGTATAAACAAAAGCGAGCTGCGGGCGAACGTCCGGGGACGGCAGGTATATCAGCTGGCTCCGGCGGTGTTTTCCATGAAGCGCGCCTTCGGGAACGCATTTTTGGTGTTGGCGGGAACATATCCGTCAGCGCCTCGCACAACCGTGTGGTGGCCGCAAGCCATTGAGGGGGACCCAGACAGCGACGGCAGCGAGCGACTACTCAACGAGCTTGGGGCTCCCATTTACAACTTAAGTGCTCACCACGTACTGCGACTCTGCCGAGCTACATGACCCGACGACTATGGAGTTGCAGATCTCAATGGCTGGAGGCATACGAGCACCGTGCTCGAGCCGTGTGAACGTGACCTTCGCTCGAGAGCGCCGTGGATGAACTTGTGGAGACCCCGTGCAGCAGTGTTTTTAACAGACGCGAGGGGAGGGTCCGGAGAGAGACGGATTTCGGAACGCGCCGAGTGCGCATCGTGAATAAATAAACTGCATTGACCCAGTCTTAGCCTCCTCTCAACGGGGACATACGACAGCCGGCTTTCTCGGTCCACACCGGAGAAAGGTGCACCCGAACTTCACTCCCATAATAAGAATTCACATGTCTGAATGTAAATGCAACTTGCTTCTCCAATTTACTCTAGAATGTGAGATCAGCTACTCCAGGGTGCTTCTAGACGCAAAATTTCCTGCTCCGAAGTGCTTTCGCTCTCGCACTTTCACTTGTCCCACCAAGCCGGAGTCCTGCTTAAATAACACTCGCAGTTATCGGGCCGTGCCTTACGAGTGATCTATACCGCTGGGCAATCTGCGTTACTATTTTTGCTTCGTCTTCGAATGATGTGGACAAAGCAGCTGGGACGGCATGAATAGGAAGAGCTCGCAAACTCCAAAAGTATCATCATGCCTCTCAAGGTATGCATTATGATACTACTACGTGCTCTTTATGTAATATTATGTAACCGATCCGTTGCAATGCCTTTCACAAACCGCCGCCGAATGTCTGGGAAGCTTCCAGATTATTTTAGAATCTTCTGATAGGCATCAGCGCGCAAACGCGAAGAGTTGAGTTTGTTCTGGAACTACCGCAGCCACCAGCGATAAGACTCGAATGCTCGGTGCCACATGTATGAATGCCGGCACGCCTAGCCGCACATCAGATTACCGAAGGCCGACGCTCTGTTCGTCGCTATCAGTGTATAGCTGTAGTTTGACTGTTCTTTTCCGAGCACAGGTTCGCCCAATTAAAGAGTTTCATCTTGAACACGCCCACTGCTGCCTTCGTCAATGTCACGACCACGTCACATCTGGTGGAGTTGCTGTTCGTTCATGTTCCGGACGCCCCCTTCAAGCCGTGAACACAGTACAAGTCGCTAAGGAGTGTCACATATAGGAGGTGACAAAGAAAATGTGGTAGAAAAGGAATACGTCAAGCGTAGCGTGACGTTGCACGAAGAGGATAGAAGAAAAGAACGAAGGAGAAGATATAAAAATCACAGCATATCCACGGGGTAAATGATGATGAGTAGGGCGAAGCTACGGAGGGAATCATCTGTCAACCGTGAAACTCTTCCGTGAAATGCGCCCAGTACATAATATAAAGAGTGTGAAACATCGTGTATATATTAAACATCAAACTTTTATTGTACTGTTGGTTTACGTGGTCCCTTCATTATCACTTGTGATCGGTGAAATGCAAGGAAGAAGTCCGCTCCCGAGCGAAAGAGCGCCAAGAGCGACCGCATTCCCCGCTCGCCCTGTGCGAATTAAAGGCAAGGCTAGAGGGAAGACAGGACGCGCGTTCCACGACGCGAGGTCGGTAGCATGCCCAACGAAAGCCAACGGAACGCGATCGTGCAAGTGCTCCGGCTTCGCATCGCCTCATGGTTCCATTTAGCGTCCCAAAACCAAATATATTGCTCAAGGTGTGCCTTGCGTTTTTCGTAGAAATAATTTCTTTATCATGTACATTAAGACGAAAAGTTGAAAGCTCACTAGAGTGTATCGCCCGCAAAGTATGTCTTTTAGTGTGATTTAACTCTCGTACGGCAGGGTCCTCGCGCCGTTGCCGGTCCACCTCGCCCGTTGACGATCGGGCGAGGTGGCTACATACAACTACTGCTACTACACTTTAAGAAAAACATCTGGCATTCTTTCGTTCTGCTTTTACAAAACATCTGGCGTCTTTCGTTGGTTTATTTCATCAATCAACGGCGTTTTGAACAAAATTTTTATTGTTTAATCACGCACAGGAGAAATCTCACCAGGCACTACCTTGGAGGTAAACAATGGCTGCTAATGGGAATGAGAGACAGAAGAAGTCGGCTTTTAGCTAACACTTACACTTCTACTTCTACTAACGTTTCCTACTGGAACATGCCAATGGCTGCTAATGGGGAATGAGAGACAGAAGAATTCGGCTTTTTAGTTAACGCGCACGCTGCGAATTTTTTTATTGTTCAACAACGCACAGGAGAAATCTCCCACTGGCACCACCTTGGAGGTCAAAGCGTAAGACTTGTTACGGACTACTACGACGACTACGAGGGACGAACGGGTGCCGCCTTAAGGAGCTTCGCCCCTAAAAAAAAATGCCCCCACCTCCCCGAAGAAAATCGTGAGGAAATGCGAATGCATTTCTTGCGCCGAGAGTACAGGGCGTAGTAATTTTAATGGCGTAATGCTGGACACATCGACGCGCTCAAGTGTCTCCCTTTTGAGCGCCTCTTTCAACGAACGCCTCCTACGTGCGTTCGAAATCACCTCAGGGATGTTGCCACCGCCTTCAATGCAGCACAAACGCGCTTAGAACGCGCTGTTTTCAGGCTGTGCCAAGGCAGCACAAACGCTACAAACAGGGTGTCGGAACGGAATGTTTTTCGTTTCGGTTTTAGTTTTGTTTCACAGCAAAAAGTTCCGTTTCGTTTCTGTTCCGGAACGAAAAAAAAAACGTTCCGTAACGGTTCGTAACGGTTCTTTTTTTCTTTGTATAAAAAAGGAAAGTATGAAAAAGGTAAAGCAATCATTAAAAAAAAAAACATTGGATTTGTGATGTAGTTACTTGCTCTCCTCTTAAAGTAGGACAAGGGTAAAACGCGTTCTTCAGAGGAGCGGAAGTAACTTTACCACGTATTCCTACCAACTAGCACAAACCAGTATTCATTTCAAAGTCATAGTATTTATTTTCTCACAAGAAAAATACGAATTTTTTTAGTTGGCTTAATTCTTTGTGTCAAGGGAGCGAGCACGATCTCAGAAGCAGCACGTCATTGAGTGTACTCTCTGATGTACGTGACCGCTGCTCTGATAAAAAGATCACCAGGCCTGCGTGAAACACGCAGCAAGTCACAGCAAAAGCTAGAAGAGCGGACTTTGTAGAGCCCGTTGTTATCTTTTGGGGCTCCAAGTAGACATGCAACGTGCCCACTACGTCATAAATCGTCGCAATTTTTCTGAAGTAGCTAAGTTCCCAACTATGCCATTTTTCTTCATTCTTCGGAGAATCGCGGTACCCGCTACACATCTGTAGGGCATTATCTGCACTTTGTGCTGTGGCTGATAATGAAGAATTATGGCTGAGCACTTTGCAGTGGGTGGGAAGGAGTATTGCGGAATGGGCGCCTCCATTCGATTCCAATTCTATTCCGGAGAATTAGAACTTGCCCAAATTCCATTCAATTCCTCGGAATGAAAAAAGCCCATTGGCACTCAGGGAATGGCCTGGCAGTCCGATTCCATTCCTGTAATTCCTCAACGTAGGAAAGGCATCTTGATAGTTTTATCGAGTTAAGAATGAACGCCCCATAAAGCTGATGTCATCAAATGCATTAAGAACTGCAAAAGTACGCAAAACACGTTGCCAAGGTCGAGGAATAGTAGCTTGGTGATATATATCGTGCAGTACAACCCCCCTACTAATTCCAATAGGGGCAGTTCTCCCGCTACCGATAGTATTTGCGTGGTCAACATGTTTGAACGAATGGTGGTGTTTCAATATTGTTTAAGCTTAAATCTGTTAATGCTAAAATGGCGACATAGCGTATTTTATGCTGACAAAAGCGCCTTTGCATCGAATACGGAACACTGGGCCGCACTGCCCGTCAGCATTCACGCTTGTAAAGCGCGCCTCGCAAGCATGGATGGGGTGAGGAGAACTTTCTGTGTTCGCCTGTGCGCAGGTATGCAATGTCTTACTTGTCGCAAAGGTTATTTACGTGTGTCAGGTACTAAACTGCTCGTGAGATAAAGATCAGGCTGTGCATAAAGTATTCGCCACTTTCGGGTGGGGGTATCAATGGAAACCAACGCGCAGGGGTAATTTGTTTCTCCCTTCGGTATCTGCTGGGATATGCATTTGCTTTTACACTAACTTATGCCTCCGTTTGTAGTAGGCGCGTTCCTTATAAATGTACCGCGCTTGTAATCAGCTAAGCCATTTTAAAAATACTGCTTTCGTGTTAACTTGCGAGGCTCTGACTTACTAACGTTTGAAGCTTGAAAAACAGCACGTAGGCGAAAACATCCTCTATTTTCGGAAAAAGACGTAATTCCATTCCCATTCCCTTCTTCCGAGCGTTGTCCCCATTCCATTGCGGGGTCGCGAAAGTGTTGAAGATTCCGGAGTCATTCCAATTCCGGAGTGGTAACTCCGCAACACTGGTGGCAAGCACTAAACCACACACTCTTTGCGCTATTAGCATTGTGTGATGACTGGTTGTTATTTTACTCTTCTGCCACCCCTATATTACATATGTTAACGCGATTCCTTGCCCGACATAACGCCTGTGTAGAGTATTTTTGCGATGGAGTTATAAGCACCAGCGTGACGCTGTGGTGGAAGACCCGACTGCCACGCAAAAGGCGCGGATACTAGAAATTTGTTTCTCATTTAATTCTTTCTTATACCACGCGCTAGCGGTTACGTACACCGGCGGCTGCGGACAACTATGGAGCCAAAATCGGCTGTTGTGATCTCATAACAGCTTTCGCTGTAACAAACTTCAGCGCCGACAATGCCCTCTCCACTTTGGCCTGCTTGACAGGCGCGCAAAAGTCCACTTGCGTTAATATAAACATCTCTGGCTGCTACTGTTCTCGTTTTTCGCACAATTTCAACATATCTTTGCTTTGGATTTCCTGTCTGAGGTACGCGCTAATACTATACCCTGAGATATGCTCACATTGCATGAGCTCAGTTGTTCCGGATTGCGAAATTTTCTCGTGAACCGAAAAACGATTGAAAAAATTTCGGTTTCACTCCGGAACGAAATAATAAATAACGTTTCGGTTGCGTTTTCGTTCCGGTCAAAAATATCGTTTTTTTCGTTTTTCGTTTTTGGTTTTCGTTCCGTTCCGACACTCTGGCTACAAACGCGTTTCAAACGCACTGCATTGAGGCGGTGGCGCAGGGAGGACAGAGAGCGAACGGCGAGAGAAAGAGCGGCGAAGCACTGCACCTACCCCCTCCTACACTCTCTCCACACACACGGGAGCTCCGCCGAGCTCCCACGATGCGAGCGCGCTCCTCCTCTCCACTCACTCTCCGCTACTCCGCCTGCACCACCTGCTCCGGTTGCTAGGGGCGAGGATAAGCGCGCGCGCCCGCAGCTGTTGCTATGGGAGTGGGAGTGAGAGCGGAGAGGCGCGCGGAGAACGCCGGATGCCTCACATAGCCCGACTAACAAATGCATTCACATTTAAAAGAGAAAAGATGACGTGGGCATAGGGGTCCTCGGTGTTCGATCGGGAGCGCCTGAGGCGGGCACGAGCGTCGCCGGCCTGTGTTCCGGGCGCTCGGGCTCCCTTTGTTCTACGGCATCGCACTGTAGTCTCGTGCTCAATCGCTCTACGGCATCGCACCGTAGTCACCGGCCATTCAAGGACACGTCCTAGGAAATGGATGGCAGGCGCGAACACCCGCAGCGGCCAGGGAGCGTCATCGGCTTGTGCACCGAGCGCAGCGTCCTACGGCACCGCTCCGTAGCCCTTGCCTGAGCCAGGTCCTATTCCCGGGAAACGCTGACCAGCCTCAAGTACCTGCGACGCACAGGTCAATGAACCCTATGCCTTCCAGCCTCAACGATAACGCCAGCTCGCGTTCCACAACAGAGAACGCCTTCGTCACCGACTTGTACGCCGACGTTGACTCCAGTGACCAACGCAACGCCTCCACTCATCTCGCATCGGCACAGAACGCTGTGAGTTAAGCGACGAACGCTTCACACGGTTTAGCGACTACTATAACTTGTTTGTTGTCTGTATCATAGCTTTGTTTAGTGCCGGTATGTTTTATGTTTGCAGTGGTTTGGGGTAACAATGTGTGTTTTTCTTTTTGTGTGTAATTAAAATAGGTGTGTGTAACGCTCTCGCCTTGTCCGTTCCTTCTGTCCGACTGTTGTCCGGACATCCGTGACAAGGAGACATCGACGCCAACCCGGACCAGCTGGCCAGCCGCAGACAACGAGGTCTACCAACAGAGTATGGGCTTGTACCCGATAAGACCCAGGAGACAAAGGCCATGACCACGACGGCGGCAACGATGACAGCCCTTGTGCCACCGCCCGCGACAGTCGTGCTACAACAACGCAGGCAGCCGCCAACCTTCCGCGGATCATCATTTGAAGACCCGAAAAGCTGGCTCGTAGCGTTCGACCGCGTCGCCGTCTTCAATACCTGGACCATTGAAGACAAGCTACGGCACGTCTACTTCGCCTTGGAAGACGCCGCTCGGACCTGGTTCCAGAACCTGGCAACGTGGGACATTTTCCTCAGCAGGTTCCTAGCCACATTCACAAGCGTCGTCCGCAAGGAGCGGGCCGAGGCTCTGCTCGAAACCCGTGTGCAGCTGCCAAATGAAAACGTGGCGCTATTGACGCAAGAGATGACCAGTTCCACACGCTCATGCTACCATGCCCGAAGACAAGAAAGTTCGCCTCCTTATGCGTGGAGTGAACCAGGAGCTCTTCTCGGAACTCATGCGGAACCATAGGCGTATCTACCGGGGAGGGGGGCAAGGGGGGCGGAGGGAGAAACGAAGGGAGACACACACCAGGTGCTTGATGCATGCCTCCTTTCCTGCTTAGAATGCTGTGTTAGAGCAAGATGGCGAGTTGGGACTGCTGGTTTACGTCCATGTTTGGAAAATTAGGTTGAAGCACACTGAAAAAAAAAACGTGGACAGTAGAAGTGGACAGGAGTAAGCGCTATTCTCACACTCACACACATAAGCACAATTTAGCTTCACTTCATCCTTGCGTTTGATTAAGTGAAGCTAATGAGACGACGCTTACATATTGCAGAATGGTTGTGCCAGATCCTAAATTTTGTCATATTGCACTGTTAGTTGTTTGACCACAATTTTGCGAATGATGAATCGTGCAACAAAAAGTGTTCTTTAAGGTACGTTGGATACTATATAGCTGCATTTTAATTACCGCGATATTTTACGTTGTTTTGCCGCTTCTGAATAATGTTATATAGTCGAATGCTATATCTCATTTCGTGATTTTTACGTTTCTAGGCTGCACAGGAATCGTTGCTGTTTTACATAATAAATTATGACATGACCACTTTTGTCTGTCAATCTACTGAGCTCTCACTCTGTAATAGTAACTGTAATTACTATAACAGAGAGGGCTTCCTAAAAACGTGCACTATTAAAACTGCATGCGCAAAAACAAAACAGGTAAAAGAAAACAGATCCTGCATGACGTCTTAAAAACGTTTAGAAAACGACTTTTCAAAGACGATGCAATGGGAAATTTTTATTTTAAAAACGGGATTTTTTGCGACGTTTTTAAAACGTTTTCTCGATCGTCTTAAAAACGTTTAGAAAACGTTTTTTCAAAGGCGATGCAATGGGATATTTTTATCTGTTTTAAAATGGGATTTTTTGCGACATTTTTAAAACGTTTTCTAGATCGTTTGAAAAACGTTTTTTAGATAGTCTTCGAAACGTTTTCTAGATGGTCTTAAAAACGCATTCTAGCCGGACATTAGACGAGATATAAAACGTTTTCCAGACCTTTAGCTTCTATTCCGTGACGTTTTCTAAAAGTTTTTATCGTCTGGGATAAACGTTTATAAAACGTCATTTATCCGTTTTGTGCTACCTGGGATGGGCCTACGCAGATTCGCCGTCAACGCACCGCGTCCACAGCGCGGTGAGCGGCCACGGGACATCGCCCACTACTTGGCCACCACTGAATGGGCATGTATCGAGAGAGGAGGGAGACGTCACGTCGGCCGACGTGGCCGTGTCGTGCTCGCCACTTTATTCCAAGGCAAACGGCGGAGCGGCGGCGGCGGCTGCCGGCGTCCACACCACCAGGAGCGTTAGCGCGTTCTTTTCTACCTCGCGCCTCCAGCGCAAGGCATGAGCTGCGCGAGAGGCGCGGCGCGGTGGCGGGAAACTGATGATGATTATGAAAGGCAATGATGATGGCGCTACAGATTACCCCTTCCCGCAGAAATGAACCCGTAATGATAACTATAGGGGCGTGTTCATGACGCGGGACGAAGGAGTCCGTGGACAGTCCAAGTACTCAATCTAACGAGGCGTTCTGGGTGACCAAGTCTTCTGACGGTAGAGCTGAGCAGCGAGAGATGACACTCCGGACAATATCGAAACGTAGCTTTTATGAATAACCCGTCGTCATTTTCACCTTCCAAACCATATCCCCACTACCCATTATTTCCAGCACAGTTATCTCCCCCGGGAAAAGAAGCCGTCCCGGCTACCTAGGCGTACGATAGCACAGTGGGATAATATCGCTTTAAACGTTCTACATGCGCAATTTCGCGGTTGCGACGACGCTTATCGGAAGGTGGTTCAAGAGGCTTCTCGATATTGTCACGTGGTCGTGACGTCGACGAAGGCAGCAGTCAGCACGTCGAGATGAAACTCTTTATTAGGCCGAACTTGTGGCCGAGAAACTGAAAGCTACAGCAATACACTGATAGCGGCGAACAGAGCGTCGACCGTCGATGAAGTGACAAGCGGTCAAGCGTGTCGGCTTTTATACAGGCGCTATCGAAATTTCCAGCGATATCGCTGGTGGCGGCGTTATCTCTCGACAAAGCTGGAACATTCGCGTGCGGCGCGCAATCTTAACAAAACGATCTACTACAATCGCGAAGTTTCTCGAACACTGCTTCGCGGACAGCGTCGAGCGTTGGTAACCGTCCTTGCTGGTCAAACCCGAATACATCAAAATAAAAGAACAAGTGGGCGTGGTATTGCCCCCCTCTGAAAAGGCATCGTCCCGAGGCTTGTGAAAGAACAAAAAGAAAAAAAAACAAGTGCCTATATAAATAAATTACAATAACAAAGGAAAAAGTACAGTCCCCAGGTTCGCTAACGCGCAAAAAACGGCTTAAGGCGTACGACGTGAACGACTTCAGCTCGTGCGCGGCGTCGCTGGTAGTTCGTAATGCCGTCCGGGATGACACCGTAGTAAAGAGCGCCGAGACGTCGAAGAACCTTGTATGGCCCGAAGTATCGCCGAAGGAGTTTTTCGCTAAGCCCACGTCGGCGTATCGGCGTCCAAACCCAAACACGTTCGCCGGGCTGGTATTCCACGAAGCGTCGTCGAAGATTGTAGCGACGGCTGTCGGTGTACTGCTGGGTCTTGATGCGCAGGCGTGCGAGCTTTCGAGCTTCTTCGGCACGTTGTAAGTAAGCGGCGGCGTCGAGGTTTTCTTCGTCGGTGACGTTCGATAGCATGGCGTCGAGCGTCGTCGCCGGGCTCCTTCCGTAGACCAACTTGTACGGCGTCATCTGCGTTGTTTCTTGGACGGCCGTGTTGTAAGCGAAGGTCACGTACGGAAGGACGGCGTCCCACGTCTTGTGCTCAACGTCGACGTACATGGCCAGCATGTCGGCGATGGTCTTATTGAGACGCTCGGTCAGGCCGTTGGTCTGTGGGTGGTACACGGTGGTCCGGCGGTGGCTTGTGTACAGGGCTGGGCAGAGATACTCAGAAAAGTATTCCGGAATACAGATATCGAAATACACGAACTGGAAGCCTAAAATACAGATACTGAGATACATTTGCCTTTAACGTAACGGGATATTTCGGAGATACTTTTGCAATAAGACGAAAAAAGTATTCCGGAATACAGTTACAGCGATACAGATACTGGAGTACTTTTTTTTTTATTTGAAGGATGCTCATACTACGCAAAGACACCTATTAGTGCAGCATATTGTTGTACGTAGCGTGTATTAGCGCGGCACATAAAAGAAAGGGACAGGACACAGACGTAGAGATAGGTAGGCGCTAAACTTCCAACTGTTTATTTCATGCCAATCACACCCATTTTATACATCCACGAGAAAGCACAACTCATCTTGCACGTGTTCTTAAACCAAGGAACGTCATCTCCTTTTCCGAGAAGGAAATCGATGACGAGCTTACACACAAGTCTCCTAATTCTTTTATAGCTTCGGCTTCTTTCATCTCCCGTGTGAGCCGATCCCTAGACCTACCGATAACAATGCAGCTATACAGATCAGGGGAGCACCCACAGCCTTTGCAGTGTGCCGCCAGGAACCCTCCGGCCGTAAGCTTATTTCTCGCGTTATAGCAGTGCTCGCGCAATCTGTCATTCAGACACCGTTTTGTCTGCCCAATATAGTACATCCCGCAGGATAAAGAAAACTTGTAGATGACACAGGATACACAATCAACGAATCTAACGTGGTGTTTCTTATCACAAGCTGGGGGAGCAACATTTCTTGGACAAGTTAGCTTGCAAAGCTCCCCTAGTTTTTTAGGCGCTGAAAAAACGACGCGTACGTTAGCCCTCTGGGCCACTTTCTTTAAGTTGTGAGAAACTGCGTGCATGTAAGGAATCACACCTACTTTGCAGCCTGAGTACGCGGAAACTTCACGCCTGTTTTCTTTGCGAGACTCCTTGAGAATGCGTTCGGCTACGGAAGCCTGTAGCAGAATTGGGTAGCCCGCGTCATTTAGACGCTTGCTTTGGGTGTCGAAACTGGACGCCATCTTGTGGTGACACGATTTGGTCAGGGCATTTTTAAAACACAAGTTCGCTATGCCCCTCTTAATGAGTTTTGAATGCGCGGAAGCGAAGGAAAGAAGAGGCTTATTTGCTCGCGGCTCATACCACCAGCACGTGTGGTTTTCTGAGAGAAATAACCTGAGGTCCAAAAACCGAATAGAGCCGTCTTGCGGAAGTTCGCAAGTGACCTCCAGGGGCGCAAGGCATTGCTTAATCGCGGGCAACACCTCATCAACCCTCGCTTCTACGTCACCAGAAGTGCAGTCAATTAAAAACAGGAAGTCGTCGACAAAGCGAAAAACTTTGCACACTTTGGTGTTTTGTAGCGTTTTAGACAAGGTAATGCTAAGACCAGATAAAAACAAATCACTAAGAATGGGTGCTATACACGAACCGATACACACGCCCTTTTTTTGCAAGTACAGTGCGTTGTTCCAACAAATAAAGGTGGACGATAAGTAAAACGATAAAAGTTCTAAAAAATGACTCATTGACAATGAAGCTTCGTTTTGGAAGCGCGTGGCGCCATATTCATCGATGGCATGTTCAATGGAAGACAACAGAACACTGTAAGGGATTGAATAATACAAATCTTTTATGTCTACCGAAAACGCTTGGTAGCCTGTACGAGGATGGTCCTTCAAGAACCCAACCACTTGATCAGAGTTCCTAATCAAGAACGGATCATTCACGGGCAAACAGTTAAGCTTGGCTTGAAGAAACAAAGCGACTGACTTCTGCCAGGTGTCATTCTCCGATACAATTACCCTTAACGGGACGTCTGGTTTGTGGGTTTTAGCACTGAACAATACCTGAAGGTGACATCGCTTGCTATCATTAATACTTTTCCGCATTTTATCGAGATTGAGCCTACCACAAAGTTTTTTGGCCTGCACCTTAACCTTAGTCAAAGTGATGTCATCATTTCGTTTAAAAACACTGGAGATGGCCTCGTCTGCCTTAGCACAAAACGTGCCTGTAGGCAAAACGGCGAAGCCACCTTCCTTCTCGGCGGGTAAAACACACAACGCACTGCTAGTCAAAAAATCCGCAACACGTTTGACAGAGTGTTTGGGACGCATGATATTATGACGTGAAAGTTTAGCGCCTACCTATCTCTACGTCTGTGTCCTGTCCCTTTCTTTTATGTGCCGCGCTAATACACGCTACGTTCATGGATGACCAACTCGCCCGATCAGCAACCCTTGTGAACTTCATATTGTTGTAATTAAAGTTAAAGCGCATCGAAACATTCAGTTCATTTATTTATTTATTATAGTACCCTCAGCGCCATTAGGACATTGCAGGGGAGGGGGCGGACAAAGTAATAATGACATAATTACAAGTATGAATTGCAATAAAAATACACTATTTCACAGCAACAGTAACAAGGATTGGTCACCGAAATCGACATATTTGGCGAACAAACTAAGCTATGCTAGAAATAGCACACTTTAAGCATAATAGCGTTTGCTGTCGGGCTAGTTGGTGCATAGCTGAACTTCAATTGATGGCGCAAATGTTAAGACAGGAACGTAGAAGACACGTAAGACACGGACAAGCGCACATTCGCAACTAAATTTTATTCTTCCGAAAGCTTAGCTTAAGAACCCTCAAGCATGCGCACAACACCACAAAAGCAAAATCAATCTCTGATACCCCCGCTTGATCAAAACCTATCCACCAAAAAACTACTCATTTTGATAAAGAGTTATAGAAGGAACACTGACACACAGATCGCCAGCTTTCTGTATGTACATAGCCTCAGCCAATTCCCTTGCCACTTTGTATTTGCTTTTCCGCAAAATGCGCACGCTGCCCAGTAGTGGTTTACACTACTGGGTTCTGAAACCACTTTAAGCAAATCACTCGAATCACTAATTAACACCAGTGAATTGAAAAAAAATACACATTTATTTTGAAGATCTGCTTTGCTGAGAAGGTTGCTGTGTAGGCTTCTCAAATAGGCTGTCTTCTAACAGCGTCGGTTCAGCCTCAGCAGAAGACTCAGGAAAGAAGAAAAGTCTGCCTACCGCTGAAGGCGAGCACAAATTCGTGTTAAAGTGAATAAATATCGCCTTCATAGCCGGATTGCCCTGCAGCGTGGCGATATCTCATCTCGGGTCATCTAGATACCGAAACGCTTCCGCCCTCACTTGGGTTGTTCTGACTGTTCAGAATCCGAAGTCTGTCCCCATCTTCGGAATCCTAAGCCGTCTGACCCTGTCGGCTTCAATGAAGCTGTCACCACCACCGACGCTACCAGCACCCATTTCAGAAAGCCGCAACAGTCGAAGTCGGCTCCGGCGGTGGGGGAGCCAGCTACCACAAAGACCGTTTCAGGCATGTAATCAATTAGGAACGCACCCTGAAATTGGAGAGGTGGCTGAAAGCGCATCAAAGATAGCCATCTTCTAGTCACTTCCGCCGCGACTACGGGAACTCCTTTTGGAAGTGCCGCCGCTTTGAGAACTCAACGCACGCGAAGGCGTGCTGCACTGACCTTTAGAGACAGCGACTTTTGTCGGCGGAGGCCGACAACACTGCCCCCGCGATTCTGCCGTCTGCGGCGTCGCGCGCTTTACCACATGGACCATTCTGTGCTTGAGGGGAAACCATCGCCGCCCTATCTGTCGGCGACCGGCGGCGCGCCTTTGCTTGTCTTGGGACAAAAAAGAAAAAAAACGCCGTTCCCCCATTGGAAACACGCCTCAACTCATTTCCGACACAAAAATACAATGTAACGAGATACCCATGTCCTGCATAGTATCGCGATACAGGCGATACATCGTAAGTGTATTTCACTACTGAGATACAAATACATTTTTCCATATCTCGATACAGGAATACAGATACTCGAAAGTATCTCTGAAATACTATCGCGATACTCTTGTATCGCGATACTGCCCAGCCCTGGGTCATGTGTCGCATATAATAATATTTTTCGAAAAAACAGCCGGTATCGCATAGCGTATTAATGATAACTGTGCGTACGATCGCTTGTTAGTGCTACGAAATCACAATCCTTCGATTACGCTTTGCACCCCAACTAACGTTCCGCAGCGCAAAACTGGCTGGGACAGCCCGTCGGCGTCTCTCACAGGCGCGCGCGTCGGCTAGAGACGCCGCTCGGCATAGCATGGTCCCTACGGCTATCGCCGTCTGGTGGCCGCCGGTGGAAGGCATCATTCTCCGTGCCACCGCGACGCCCGCGGTCGGCACACTAGTAAGTATATTCTAGGCACTATAACGTCACCGCTCTCGTCGATACTGGAGCCGACTATTGCGTCATCAGTGGGCCCTTCGCCACGAAGTTGAAGAAAGTTAAGACTGCTTGGGAAGGCCCCGAAATCCGTACCGCTGGAGGCCATCTAATAACGCCGTCTGGAGTCTGCACAGCAAGAATCACAATCAATGATCGCACGTATCCTGCGAGTTTCGTAATCTTGCAGCACTGCTCCAGGGACGTCATACTTGGCATGGACTTCTTAAACCATCACGGCGACGTATCGACTTAAGAACCAAGTCGATAACCCTATCGTCGGCCAAAACTACACCGCCGTATACGAAACCATGTCAACATGCCCTGAACGTGCTCGAGGATCAAGTTAGCATCCCGCCCCGCTCCAGCGTCATAATTCCCGTCAGCAACGAAAAAAACTGAGGACATCGAAGGTATCATCGAGAGCGATCAGCGTTTGCTGCTAGACCGCGACATTTGCGTCGCAAGGGGCATTGCTCGGTTACATGAAGGAAAAGAAAGCGTGATGCTAACAAACTTCAGCCCAGAATACAGACACCTGAGCAAGGGCACGACGATTGCATACATCGAAGAAATCTTGGCCGCCAGCGATGCGCTTGTTTTTTTCAGATTCTGACGAAGCCACGACGACGACCCCAATACCTGAGCCACCCTTCAACGTAAACCCAAGTCTTCCCGCCCGCCAACAGCAACAGCTTCGATGTATTCTGCAGGAATACAAGGACTGTTTCTCGTTGTCATCGCGGGTCCGACAAACACTCGTTGCTAAGCACCGCATTATAACGGAAGAAAATGCTCGACCACTCCGTCAGAATCCCTACCGGGTTTCGACGCGGGAACGGGAGGCCGTTAAGACACAAGTCGACGAAATGCTACGCGACGACATCATCCAGCCGTCCAAGAGCCCGTGAGCGTCTCCCGCGGTGTCAGTGAAGAAGAAGGATGGGACCCTATGTTTTTGCGTCGATTATCGTCGCCTGAACAACATCACAATGGACGTGTACCCTCTCCCACGGATAGACGACGCCCTGGATCGACCCCACAACGCGAAGTACTTTTCTTCGATGGACCTCAAAACCGGCTACTGGCAAATCGAAGTCGACGAGAGAGACCGCGAAAAGACTGCCTTCATAACACCGGATGGCCTGTTCGAGTTCAAGGTCATGCCCTTCGGTCTTTGCTCGGCACCTGCGACTTTCCAACGAGTCGTGGATACAGTGTTAGCTGGCTTGAAGTGGCAAACTTGCCTTGTTTACTTGGACGACGTCGTTGTGTTTTCCTCGAGCTTCGACGAACACCTCCGGCGCCTCGAATCCGTACTTCAAGCAATCAAGAACTCCGGGCTCACCCTGAAACCAAAAAAGTGCCGCTTCGCGTACGAGGAGCTCTTGTTTTTGGGACACGTGATCAGCAAGACAGGAGTGCGCCCAGACCCGCAGAAAACCGCTGCCATCGCCGCTGTCCCGCCACTCGCCGACAAGAAGGCCGTGCGCCGATTGGTCGGCCTTTCCAGTCCCTCCATCCGCGGTGCAGCGGATGGAGGGACTGGAAAAGGTTATCAGTTATGCTAGCCGGTCGCTGTCTAAGGCAGAGGCCAACTATTCCACAACAGAAAAGGAGTGCCTCGCCATCATCTGGGCTACGTCAAAGTTTCGCCCCTACCTCTAGGCAGGCCCTTCAAAGTTGTGAGCGACCATCACGCCTTGTGTTGGCTAGCTAACTTGAAGGACCCTTCAGGTCGCCTCGCACGGTGAAGCCTAAGACTTCAAGAATTCGACATTACCGTTGTGTACAAGTCCGCAAGGAAACATTCCGACGCCGACTGCTTGTCTCGTGCCCCCGTCGACCCAACACCGCCCGATGACCAGGATGATGACAGCTTCTTGGGAGCCATAAATGCCGACGACTTCGCCGACCGACAGCGAGCCGACCCGGAACTGAAGGGTCTAGTGGAATACCTGGAGGGCAGGACCATCGTTGTCCCAAAGTATTCAGGCGATGATTGCATCATTTTCCTTGAAAAACAACGTCCTCGTAAAGAACTTCTCTCCGGCCCGAGCCAGCTACCTTAACGTTGTACCTTCGGGACTGCGACCAGAAATTCTGCATGCCCTGCACGACGACCCGACGGCTGGACACCTCAGAGTTTCGCGCACGCTCGCACGAGTACAGGAAAAGCACTACTGGCCGCGCCTTGCCGCCGACGTCACTCGCTACGTAAGGACGTGCCGAGACTGTCAGCGACGGAAGACACCGCCCACAAGACCAGCAGGCTTCCTTCAGCCGATCGAGCCTCCTCAGCGACCATTCCAGCAGATCGGGAAGACCTCCTGGGGCCGTTCCCAACGTCGACTTGCGGAAACAAATGGATCATCGTCGCTACCGACTACCTCACCCACTAAGCCGAAACAAAAGCCCTGCCCAAAGCCAGTGCCGCTGAGGTAGCCAAGTTCTTCGTTGAGAGCATCGTCCTTCGACACGGCGCCCCAGAGGTTCTCATCACCGACAGAGGTACGGCGTTTACGGCTGACCTAACTCAGGCGATCTTGGAATACAGCCACACAAGCAGGGCTGGGCAGTATCGCGATACAAGAGTATCACGATAGTATTTAAGAGATACTTTTGAGTATCTGTATTCCTGTATCGAGATACATTTGAAGAATGTATTTGTATCGCAGTAGTGAAATACTTTTACGATGTATCGCCTGTATCGCGATACTATGCAGGACATGGGTATCTCGTTACATTGTTTTTTTGTGTCGGAAATGAGTTGAGGCGTGTTTCCAATGGGGAATGGCGTTTTTTTTTTCTTTTTTGTCCAAGACAAGCAAAGGCGCGCCGCCGGTCGCCGACAGATAGGGCGGCGATGGTTTCCCCTCAAGCACAGAAGGGTCCATGTGGTAAAGCGCGCGACGCCGCAGACGGCAGAATCGCGGGGGCAGTGTTGTCGGCCTCCGCCGACAAAAGTCGCTGTCTCTTAAGGTCAGTGCAGCACGCCTAATTTTTTTCGGGTGGCAAGCCATTACTTCGCGACTCCCCGCGCGGATACCGCCTTGGAACAGGCTTTGCAATGCTTCGCGTGCGTTCAGTTCTCAAAGCGGCGGCACTTCCAAAAGCAGTTGCCGTAGTCGCGGCGGAAGTGACTAGAAGATGGCTATCTTTGACGCGCTTTCAGCCACCTCTCCAATGTCAGGGTGCGTTCCTAATTGATTACATGCCTGAAACGGTCTTTGTGGTAGCTGGCTCCCCACCGCCGGAGCCGACTTCGACTGTTGCGGCTTTCTGAAATGGGTGCTGGTAGCGTCGGTGGTGGTGACAGCTTCATTGAAGCCGACAGGGCCAGACGGCTTAGGATTCCGAAGATGGGGACAGACAGAACAACCCAAGTGAGGGCGGAAGCGTTTCGGTATCTAGATGACCCGAGATGAGGTATCGCCACGCTGCAGGGCAATCCGGTATGAAGGCGATATTTATTCACTATACACGAACTTGTGCTCGCCTTCAGCGGTAGGCAGACTTTTCTTCTTTCCTGAGTCTTCTGCTGAGGCTGAGCCGACGCTGTTAGAAGACAGCCTATTTGAGAAGCCTACACAGCAACCTTCTCAGCAAAGCAGATCTTCAAAATAAATGTGTATTTTTTCTCAATTCACTGGTGTAATAGTGATTCGAGTGATTGCTTAAAGTGTGCTATTTCTAGCATAGCTTAGTTTGTTCGCCAAACATGTCGATTTCGGTGACCAATCCTTGTTACTGTTGCTTGTGAATAGTGTATATTTATTGCAATTCATACTGTAATGTCATTATTACTAATTATGTACTTTGTCCGACCCCTCCCCTGCAATGTCTTAATGGCGCTGAGGGTACTATAATAAATAAATAAATGAACTGAATGTTTCGATGCGCTTTAACTTTAATTACAACAATATGCTGCACTAATAAGTGTCTTTGCGTAGTATGAGCATCCTTCAAATAAAAAAAGTACTCCAGTATCGGTATCGCTGTAACTGTATTCCAGAATACTTTTTTCGTCTTATTGCAAAAGTATCTCCGAAATATCCCGTTACGTTAAAGGCAAATGTATCTCAGTATCTGTATTTTAGGCTTCCAGTTCGTGTATTCGATATCTGTATTCCGGAATACTTTTCTGAGTATCTCTGCCCAGCCCTGAATGACCACAAATGCTAAATTCACGGCAATTTGTAGCTAATTACCATACATTTACTAATGATCTGTTTATTTACCTCAGGACACATATTAACTAATTATCTATTTATCAGCTAACGACACATATTTTACTCATTATCTATTTAATTACCTAAGGACACATTATTTTACCAATTATCTAGTAATCCCCTAACGACGCTCAGTGTAGCAATTATTGAAGTGTTTCTCGCAAACGACAGCCGCCGGAGTTAGTCTTCGATTTGTGCTCTTTATATTATTCTCCCGCTCGGCTAAACTTAATTAAATTTCTGTGACCACAGAGCGCTGAATAATGAGCCCGCTCGTTGTTTGAGCGGTAGCCACTCGTACCATATGGGACAAAACAGGTGCTGTCTTTACGCCTCGTTTCTGCGACCACATCGCGGTTCTGTGAACAGAAACAAGTGCGGAGCGCGCGCACAGAAAAGAACCAAGCATGACATGGGGAGACACAATAAGCTACTGGCTCGAAAGCGACAACGCCCCACAAGTTTACCGCAACGGAATATTTCTTAACTCCGTGATCACAACCGACTGCGCTTATGAACGGGCATCCGAAGCGCAATTGAGCGACGCGCGAGCAACGCGCGCGCTTGGCTTGATGCGCCGCTCGGTTAGCATGGTCCCTAAGGGTGTCGCCGTCTGGTGGCGTCCGGCGGAAGGCATCACCGTCGGTGCCAGCGTCTCCCATTGGAAACGCTCGGCGGTCGGCACACTAATAAGTATATTCTAGGCACTCTAGTGACGTTGTGGCCGTCGATGAGAACGTCGAGGTCGCTAGTTTGTCGTCTTGCGTTGCGGTTGGGTCGTGGCGTCGGGTCACGGCTCCATCGGTTTGTTCCACTGCTTCGACCTTGCGTCGTCAGGTCTCCTTCGGGCCGTGAAGTTTCGACGTCAGGGCTTCGTTCGGCTTGCGGCGTGTTCTTTAGGTTTCGTTGCGGCGGTGTCGTCGGCGGCGGAGGATCTTCGGCAGTTCGTCGTACAGCAACCGCACCTCCATCGGTTGCTGCCCTTAGTTTTCCGGATACGGGCTAGGCGACCGGCCCCGGTTTGGCCAGTGTACTGCCGGCAATGTGGTGACATGTAGCGGCCGGGCGACGGCGATCGGGAAGGTCGTCGTTCTTGCCACTGTGTTTCGGTGAGGTAGTCGTTGCTGTCGCGAGGCCGTTCGCCTGCTGCGGCGCGGCGCGTTTACGGCGAAACCGCGTAGCCCCATCTGTCGGTACTGGCAGCGGCGGTACATGCGGCCGGCCTCCCCGCTGTGGTAGCAGAGCGGGCGGTTGTCAGGGGCGCGCCAAACATCGGTCTTCCTCGGCGTGTATCGCTGGCCGGCTGGCGGGCGGTATGACGTCGCTGTTAACGGCGGTGGTGCCTCGCGGCGGAACTGCTGGGGCGGCGCGGCGTCTCGACGTGGTCGAGGAAGGGGGCGTTGCGTCGGGCTGCAGCAGCATAGCTCATTGCTTGCGGCTGCGGCTCTGCTAGCTGAGGCGCGCCCAGTGACTGCTGGATCTCCTGGCGCACGACGTCGGCGATGGAATCTACTTGAGGTTGCTGTGAAGGTAGAATTTTTCGCAACTCCTCTTGCACGATTGCTCGGATCGTCTCGCGCAAGTCGCCAGAGCCGAGGGCATGAATAGCTGCGCTGTCCTTAAATGCGCGGCGATTGTACTGCCGGCTGCGCATCTCGAGCGTCCTCTCGATGGTTGTTGCCTCCGCGAGGAATTCTTGGATGGTCTTGGGTGGGTTCCTGATCAGTCCCGCGAACAGCTCCTGCTTGATACCTTGCATGAGGAAGCGAACTTTCTTCTCCTCGGGCATGTGAGGGTCTGCGTGGCGGAACAGTCTCGTCATTACTTCTGTGAAGAGTGCCACGTTTTCGTTTGGCAGCTGCACGCGGGTTTCGAGCAGAGCCTCGGCCCTCTCCTTGCGGACGACGCTGGTGAATGTTGCCAGGAACCTGGTGCGAAAAACGCCCCATGTCGTCAGGGTTCGCTCTTGGTTCTCGAACCAGGTCCGAGCGGCGTCTTCCACAGAGAAATAGACATGCCTTAGGTTGTCTTCGCTGGTCAAGGCATTGAAAACGGCGACTCGGTCCTAGGCTTCGAGCCAACTTTCCGGGTCTTCGAACGACGATCCGCGGAAGGTTGGCGGCTCCTTAGGGGTCCGGAGAAGGATCGGTGCGGGCGGCACAGCGTCTGTCATCGTCGCTGTGGTCGAGGTCAGGGTCTTTGTTTGCCGGATATTTTCAGGTAGAGGCCCGTGCTCTGGCGGTAGGCCTTGTTGCCTGCGGCTTGCTCGCTGCTCGGCCTTGGCGTCGATGTCTTCTCCGCGCTGTGGGCTGGGTTCACGGCTTGGCGGGGGCGTCCGGAACGTGAACGAACAGCACCTCCACCAGATGTCACGTGGTCGTGACGTCGACGAAGGCAGCAGTCAGCACGTCGGGATGAAACTCTTTATACGCCGAACTTGTGGCCGAGAACTGAAAGCTACAGCAATACACTGATAGCGGTGAACAGAGCGTCGACTGTCGATGAAGTGACAAGCCGTCAAGCGTGTCGGCTTTTATACAGGCGCTATCGAACTTTCCAGCGATATCGCTGGTGGCGGCGTTATCTCCCGACAAAGCTGGAACATTCGCGTGCCGCGCGCATTCTTAACAAAACGATCTACTACAGTCGCGAAGTTTCTCGAACACTGCTTCGCGGACAGCGTCGAGCGTTGGTAACCGTCCTTGCTGGTCAAACGCGGATACATCAAAATAAAAGAACAAGTGGGCATGGCAATATATAGTTTACGGGAGATGTTTGGTTCCCTACACGGTAGTGACCCTGATACTTTACATTAGTTTTCGAGGACAACCCAGGGGTCGGGCATGCACCCAAATCCACACAAGCGAGCCAGGCGCATATGATGCAGGCGCGATGGCAGGATCACAGTGATGCTTCTGGCGCTGCTGGTCCTCTGACGTCAATATACGGAGAGCTTTCGATACTCTTCTGCGTGTGCAGCAGCCTGGGATAGGGTAGTAAATTCTGAGGCATCAGGGCGATACAAAAGAATGGTATCCAGGGTGGAGGATGGTTCGTGCGCATAAAGTAGGAAGAAGGGGGAAAATCTGTGGCGGCCTGCGTGGCGGAATTGTAAGTATAGTGACAAATGGGAGAACATGGTCCCAATTGCTATGGTCAGATGCGACGTACATTGCCATCATGTCACCAAGAGTGCGATTGAAGCGCTCAGTCAGAGGCACGGGGTCTTTATGATCTTTCCGGCGGGCGACACTGGGAGAAGCGCAGCTGGCGAAGAACTGGGCGAAAGTACCCATTTCAGAAAGGAGAACGTTTGGGCGTGTTAGTTATTCATCGTTCAGCAGCAACCATAGCGCAACAAAGAACACGGGACAAGGAAGTGACCAGGACAAGCGCTCACTATCAACAAGTCGTCGTGGGACCCGCCCGTACCCAGGCGTCCACGACGACTTGATGGGGCCTCTCGGTCGCGCACCGGGTGTCGCGAGTGAGCGCGGCTGGCAGCGGTGCCCGCAGATAGATTTGAGGGCTGGTTCATAAGGGCCGGTGCGTTTGATGTGCGCGAAACAATGCGAAATGGCACAGTTAAACCACGACGACCAACCACCGACGAGTAATTGCTGCGATGGGTCTTTCCAGTGCCGGCAGAGCGCTGACGCGGATGTTGGTACATTATCATTGTGCCCTGAGCGGTGTCCAAAGATGCGTCGACTTGGTCGCTTACGTTGGCAGTGGGTCGGTAGTGCTGGTGTGGATTTCGTCGTCGGCTCAATGTCGACCTCAGCGTTGTTTGCGTCCGGTGTGCTGGCACGGGCACGCAAGTCGACGGATGCAGAAACGTCGTGGTCCAGAACCATGCCACGTGTAATACGAGTAGTGATGGGGTGTACGGCCTGTCGGGCAGCGGTAGAAGACGCTTGCGCCGTATCGAAGGGCATGCCTGCATTCAAGTTGCATTCGTGCTGGTTCGTGTCCCCTCAAGGACTCCGGAGGAGGGATTTCGTGGAGCCCAGCAGCAGGGACTCTGGATGAGCTCAGTCGGTGCACCTGGGACCGCGGAAGGACCTTCGGTAGTCGGCGTACGAGGGTTGGTGTGAGAGTGAGCAACTGGGCGTGTTGGTATTGCATGATTCGAAATATAGGCGCAAATATGACGACAGTCGAAAAGGGAGACACACACACACAGGGCGCCACAGCCAACAATGTTCATTCTCTTAAGCTGTTTATTGGACAGCACTCGGCGACAATGAGCTATGGCGACAGTCAAGGCAAAGGCACGGGCTCTGAGCGCGAGCGGCGTTTAAAAGAGGACGACCCACTAGGAGCCGCTGGAGAGCGCAACCGTTAAACAGTACCAATTGCTTCGCCACAATTACCCCGGGTACGAAAAGGGAGCGTCCGGCGACCTAACAGCTCGTCACTATAAGTGGGTCATAGTAGGCCTTGAGGCACTCCACGTTGACTATGTCGCGCCCTCGACGCGCATGTCCGAAGCTGGTTCGATGGGTTCGATCAGGTAGTTAACCGGGGATGTTCGCTCGACGACCCGGCAGGGGCCTTCGTATTTCGGCAGTAGTTTTGACGAGAGACCTTTGCAGTGGTAGGGACCGAGAGCCATACGAGCGCTCCGGGGAGGAACGTGGACTCAGAAGTGGTGGTGCCACCGCGAAGGCTCTTCTGCCGCTCTTGTTCGTGCGTTGTAAAGGACTTTGCAAGCTCGCGACACTCTTCAGCAAGCCTGGCTGTTGTTACAAGAAGGATATCCAGAGATGGCGCAACCATCGCGTGCAGTGTCTTACGGAAGCCGCACGCTCCTTCGGGATTCTCCGCTACTCCTCCTACTCTTGTTGATTTCCTCCTCCTCCTCCTCTATTGTTACTCCGAGCCACGAAGTATCAAGTTTCGTCTGGCCCTCCGGATCGCGGGCCAGCGCCCCCGCATCTGAACTCTCCACTCTACATTCCTACCTCCATGTAGCCGCACCTATTCTTGTACCCCAACGCTTATTAAACTCAGTTAATCCCCGTTAACAAAAGTCCAGTGTTTTATCGGCCACTGAAATAAGTCATAACAAAACATGGTGTCAGATGTTAACAACAAAAATATTGTTAACCAACAAAATAACCAACAAATTGGTAACGAACAAATATTCAGCGCATGAGCCATGGAGAAGATTCCTGCACCAGCGAAATTCGACTCCAGGGGCAACGCTGCAGAACAATGGCGAGCCTTCAAGGAGAGCTTCACGTTGCACCTCAAGGCAACTAACACAGCTAGAACCCACATCTGACCGGCAAGTACCCCTCCTTTTTGACCGTCGGAGGCTGTTCACTGCTTGATATATACAACACTTTGGACTTCGGGGAATCAACTGCAGAAAGACCAAACCCAGAATTCAAGTATGCTCATGTCATCAGCCTTCTCGACGTGCATTTCTTACCGAAGCACAATGAATTGTACTCGCGATACGTCTTCAGAACTCGCATGCAACGGGTTGCAGAACAGTTCGACAGCTTCGTAATTGATTTGAAGCTCAAAGCGCGTGACTGTGGATTTAGAAACGAACGAGAAAAAATGATCCGCGACCAGATCGTCTGTGGCATCTACGACGAAAAGGCTAATTCTCAAATTAGATGATCCAACACTAGAGAAGGTTGAAAAGGTGTGTCGAGTCCATGAAGCAACAGGATGGAAATGCTAGCATTTAAAGATGGTACTTCAAGCAGCAGCGATTCTGTGCACGCAGTGAAAAATTCGTCCATCGCACTAACGCCAAAACCTCAAAGTTTGCTAAAGGAATGCCACAGAAATATACTGTACGAAAGTGCAGGTACTGCGGTGGTAGCCATGAGCGCAAAAGAGAAGCATGCCCAGCTTGGAAGCAAACATGCAGCAAGTGCAAGAAAGAAAATCACTTCGCAGCAGTTAGCAAAAGCAGCAAAGTAGTTGCGGGCCTGGCAGTAGATAGCGAAGACGAAACCATCTTGGCAATTCAAAGCAGCCAACCAAGCTCCATCCACACGTTCCTCACAGTGAATGGAAAGTCAGTAAAATTTCAAGTGGACAGCGGAGCAGCTGTAGACGTCATCCCAGCTAGACACGTCAACGCACAGCAAATAGAACCGTGCACAACGCACATGCGAACATGGAACGGAAGCGAAGTACGCTGCTGGGGCAAAACTCAATTAGAAGTCACCGCGGAGACGGGCAGCGAGATTCTGTAGAGTTTATAGTGGTTAAGAAGACCTCACTTCACTGATTGAAAGAACAACAGCTGAAAAAATGGGTCTGATAACTGCAGACTATAACCTCGTGGCCAGAATAGATGAAATTCCCAAAGAGCAGTTCAACAGTCAGATAGTAGAAAAATACCTGCGTCTTTGGAGACACTCTAGGAACTCTCCCGGAACTGTTCCTTGGTCACTAAGCCAGATACGCTTCCGAAAGCAATAAACGAGTTGCAGAGTGCCTGTCAGCATTAAACCGCAAGTCGAAGACCCAATGACGGACCTGGAGAAAAGAGCTGTCATCAAAGCGTAACAGAGCCCAAAGCAATGGGTCAGCAGAATGGCTGTCGCAACCAAGAAAAATGAACAAATGCGAATATGCATCGATCCCCCAAGTGCTCAACGAGCCTCTCGAGCGAGAACGTCACACATTGCCGATTCTTGATGATGTTTCACCCCATCTTGCTAAAGCCAAAATTTTCTCAAAACTTGACTTGCGAGAGGGGTACTGGCAATGTTCTCTCGATGACGAATCAAGATTGCTGACTACTTTCTAAACTCCGAAAGGTCGTTACCGATGGCTCCGCCTGCCATTCGGACTAGCGGTAAGCAGCGAATTATTCCAAAAGAGACTTCGAATGGCACTTGAGTGACTTCCCGATGTTCTCTGCATCGCAGATGACATTCTTGTCTTCGGAGTGGGCGAGAATGAAAAAGATGCTCAAGCGGACCACGACAGGAAGTTAGAAAGCCTACTTCAGAGATGCCTACAAATTGGACTCCGTCTCAACAAGGATAACACACAGCTTCAAACCACATTAGTCGTCTTCCTAGGGCACGGAATGACCAATGAATGACTCAAAGTTGATCCAAATAAGGTCAAGGAAATTCAGCAGATGCCAAAGCCAACTGATGTGCAAGGAGTGCAGCGCTTCTGCGGTATGATGAATTACCTCTCCAGATTCTTGCCCAAAATTTCGCGTGTATTGGAGCCTTTGAGGAAACTCACTGTCAAAAATGTACCATGGCACTGGGGGAAACCTCAAGAAGAAGCATTCGAAAAGGCATTAGAGTCCGTGACAAGAGCTCCTGTTCTGGCCTACTTCGACCCACGAAAGCAGCTAGAAATCCAGTGTGATGCGAGCGATCTTGGACTCGGAGCAGCTCTTCTTGAGGATGGACAGCAGTCTCCTTCGTCAGCAGAGCACTGACACCGACGGAAGCTCGATATGCACAAAGAGAAAGGAAATGCTAGCCATAGTCTTCGTCTTAAACAAGTTTCATCAGTACACATTCGGCAAAGTAACGAAGATAATCAGCGATCATAACCACTGCAAGCAATCCTGAAGAAACAATTGGATCAAGTTCCAAGACAACTGCAAGGCACGATACGGAAAGATACAACATCAGAATCGAACAGACCAGGAACGCAATTAATCTTGGCTGACACGATATCTCGGGCCTTCCTTCCCAACGAAAGCAAAGAACAGGAACTCGAGAACATCAATGTCGTACACTACTTCTCCGTGAGAAAGGAAACCTTAGAAAAGATTAGAGCAGCGACTGAGAGCTGATGACTCACTGCAAAAACTAAAGTCAATCATTCTGTCAGGCTGGCCACAGGACAAACAAGGGACTACCCAAAGACATGCGCGTATACTTCACGTACGGAGATGAGCTCACAGTTCACGATGATTTGATCTCAAGGGCTTACGCCTAATTGTCCCAATGTCTTTGCGAGGTGAAATCAAAGTGAAACTCCACTCATCGAATCTTGGAATTGAGAGCTGTCTCCGACGCGCTCGTGAATGCGTCTTCTGGCGAGGAATGAATGCAGAATTGAAAGACTTCATCATGAGGTGTGAAATATGCCAAAAGCAAGCACACGCTCAGCAAAGAGAAACTCTATCACTCCATCGAGAATCGACCTATTCAAGGGAACGAGTCGCATGCGAGATCTTAAAATTCAAGGGGAAGAATTTTTTGGTTACAGTCGATTACTACAGCAACTTTTGGGAAGTGGACCAGATGAGATCCATGACCTCAAACCAAGTGGTACTGAAACTAAAGGCTCACTTTGCAAGGTACGGGATACCGAGAATCCTCATAAGCGACAATGGACCGCAACTCACCATCGAAGAATTCCAAAACTTCACGAAGAGCTGGAACTTCGAACACAAGACGTCAAGCCCCTAGGATAGCCGTATTCTTCTGGAATGGCTGAATCAGCCGTCAAGACGGCAAAAATGCTCCCCAGAAAAGCAGACGAAAGCCACTAAGACCCACAAATGGTATTTCTTGATTACAGAAACAGGCCACTGCAAGAGCTGAATGCTAGTCCAGCGAAAATGCTTATGACTAGCCGCACTCGAACGACTGTATGCCAACAGCTGGGGAGCTACTGCAACCCGAAACAGTCGATATCAGCGAAAGAAGAAAGCAGAACAGGCGAAAAATCACGCACTATCACGACAGACAAGCAAAGGATTTACCGAGCCTAAGAGAAGGTCCGAATGTCACAGTTCGACCGACGAAAACTGGACCATGGGTCAAAGGCACCATAATCAAGAGAACTGACGACAGGTCGTGTGAAGTCCAGACGGAAGACAGCGTCCTGAGAAGGAACCGAGTATTCATCAAGGCAAGCCCTTCTCCGGAAGAACACACTGAAGTCAATCAGCCAACTAGAGCGACAGATCAACCGAAGCAGATAGAAACTTCTGCCGGACCTCGAAGAACCATACAGCTTCCAATGAGACTCGATGATTTATTTAATCGTAGGTTGAAGGATCGACTCCAAAAAAGGAAGGATGTTACAAGAAGGATCCAGAGATGGCGCAACCATCGCGTGCAATGTCTTACACAAGCCGCACGCTCCTTCGGGATTCTCCGCTACCTCCTTCTCTGTTTATTTCCTCATCCTCCTCTTCCTCTATTAACTCCGAGCTCACGAAGTATCAAGTTTCGTCTGGCCCACCGGATCGCGGGCCGCGCCCCCGCCTCTGAACTCTCCACTCTACATTCCTACCTCCATGTAGCCGCACCTGTTCTTGTACCCCAACGCTTACTAAACTCAGTTAATCCTCGTTAACAAAAGCCCAGTGTTTTATCGGCCACTGAAATAAGTCATAATAAAACAGGTAACAGAGCTCCTTTTGAAAGAACGCGCATTTTTCTTTATTCTGACGGCTCGCTCCAGCAAACGTTTCAAGAGTGCTTCTAGGTTTATAAAGTGTTCTTCCGCGTTTCTTCCTGTGACTAAGATATCACCGAGATAACAACAAACTCCGTTTAGGCGCTTCAGCATTGCGTCCATTATTTTCTGAAATATACGTGGTGCTGACGCCATTCCGAAGGGTAGCCTGTTGACTGCAAACAGCCCTTTCTGCGTGTTCAAAGTAATCCTTCGACTCTTCCGACATGAGTACCTGTTGGTAAGCCCTGTTGAGATCGTTCTTAGCAAAATGCATTCGCTCTGCCAACGCAGTCAATAGATCATCGATTTTAGGCAGCGGTTAGTGTGTGATGCGCAGTCAGGGATTTATGGTTGTCTTATAATCCCCACGTAGGCGTATGCTTCCATCTTTCTCTATCGCAGGGACGGTGGGCGTGGTATATTCTGATGCATTCACGTGTGTGAGTATTCCCAGCTGAAGCGTTTTTTCTGTCTCTGCTTCCACTGCTAACTGCAATGCGAATGGCACACTCCTTGCTTTTGGGAATTTCGGCCGGTGGTTGGCTTTGAAAAACAGCTCGGCCCTTTTGTCTGTGATAGCGCCTAGCTCATCCTTGCAGATTATTTTGTATTTTGCATGCAACGCCTCTAGCCTTTTCCTTCATTCGGGAAGACAACTCGAACACTGACCTTGAGATGTGGTTGAGGCCCTAAATCTGGTTCCAGTCTAGCCGTACTGTGTGCAGCCATTGACGCCCTAGCAGCGGTGGTCCTGCTTGATCGACGAAGTAGAGTGGTAGTTTAGCCGTCTGTTCGCCGTGCTGCACATTGACGACCGCCACGCCGCAAGGTTGGACGAGTGCTCTGGTATAGGTGCACAGTACGATGTCGGTTGGTCCGCAGCTGGCTGAAGTTACCTGCTCCTTGAACTGCTTGTAAGGCATGATAGACACCGCGGCTCCCGTGTCAAGTTCGATTTCCATCAGTGGTCCATTTATTTTAGTCCAACAAAAATAGGAATGCGGCAAGAAGCCACTTGTTCCAAAACATCCATAGGTGGCACCTGCGTCACCACTTTCAGCGTTTTCACACTCCGTTTCTGCTGATACCCGCCAAAACATTGCCTGTTGCTGCGACAGGCCATTTGAATATGACCTTTCTTTCCACACTACAGCAATACCCTTAACGTGAGCGCATACTGAATGAGTGTGGCTCGGAGAACCGCAGTGATAACAAGCCAGTAGCTGCCTACCGGCTATCGCTTGCGCCTCGTACAGATCAGCAGGGGCATCGTTACGTTCTCGCTCCATATTGTGCAACTGTGTGGCCATTGACTCCACGACTCTACTCTCGGCGACATTTTTCCGGGGTGCTTCCATGGCCAGGGCGCGCTCGACTGCTTTCGGGAACGTGAGGTTGTCGTCCTCGGTAAATAGTACTCGCTGCACTTTCTCGCGCAGTAGTCTATAAACGAAACGATCCCGCAGCGCTTCGTACAAATTCGCTCCAAACTGACAACTCTGGGACAACTTCCGATGTTCCGCAACATATTCGGGCAGAGACTAGCCTTCGTGCTGTGCTCTTCGGTAAAGCCTTGCTCGCTCACAGATTATGGACAGCTTTGGGGCAAGATGTGCATCCAAGAGGCTCTTCAGTTGTTCGAAGATTTTTTTCCGACGGCAGGTCCGGCGCAGCCAACGACTTCAACAACCTATACGTACGCGGTCCGATGACGCTGAGGAATGCGTGTACCTCTTCGCTGTCGGGAACGTTGACATTTAAAAAAGATGTGAACCTCTCCTTGTATGCCGTCCAGACGCTAGCAGTAACGTCGAACGACTCCATCTGGCCCAGCTGCCCTGCAGGCTGCATTGTCGCTTCTTCAACAAACTGCTCGCTACTTCTCGATTTTTTCATCCCATCCTCGTCGACAGTGTTGAGTCTCGTTCAGGGACTGACAGGCCAGGGTTCCAACGGGGAACAACAGCGCTTATTGCCCGTAGCTTACGGGCTGGCGGTTACATAACGAATGTGTCGATCCTGCATTGAGCGCTACCATTTAAGCACTAGCGGGCACATGCGCACAAACGACAGTTGGGTTAAGAGGTGCGCTATCGCGAACACAACAATATTGTTACGGTGAGATGCGTTTATTTACAAGAGATGATGGATGCGAGAGTCCAGGGATCGAGCAGATCACAGTTCGTGCCCCCGTCGTTCTCCTCTTCTTTCATCCGTCCCCCCAGTATCGTAGCAATTCCCCCTTTGCAGACGATGCCCACCGGGCGAGTCAGGTTTCGTTGCGAGGATGAAAGCGTTTGAGACGGGCAAGATGCACGACGTTGGTCTTGCTTGAGCGGCGGCCAATAGACGAGAGCCGAGATATCACGTACGTGACATCGCTGAGACGGGCCACGACAACAAAGGGGCCAGTGTAGTTGGCCAGGAACTTTTCGCATAGGCCACGCTTGCGAAGCGGCGTCCAAAGCCACATCAAATTGCCTTTCTCATACAATACGTGTCGGTGACGTCCGTCGTAGCGGTTCTTAAAGCGTTTCTGGGAAGCGAGAGTACGAAGGCGGGCGATACGCCGGGCCTCTTCTGCACGGCAAAGGGATTTCGGCGAGAGTAGGTTGGTCGGTACCCAAAAACGGAAGAATAGTGTCAAGAGCTGTGCGGGGTTGGCGTACGTAGACCAGATAAAATGGACTGTATCTGGTCGTCTCGTGCTGTGCAGTATTGTAGGCAAAAGTTATAAAGGCCAAAACGGCGTCCCACGTTTTGTGTCCGGAATCAACATACCTGGAAATCATGTTGACGAGAGTTCTGTTGGTTCTTTCGGTTAAACCGTTCGTCTGCGTGTGATACGGGGTGGTATGACGAAAATGAGACTTATACCATCTTCGACTGGTCGTTTCGGAGCGCTCTAGAGCGCTCTCGCGAGCGGCATCATGTTCGGCTGGTTGAAAGAGAGCGCGCGCCTCGCGTTCGGCTGATTCTTTTCGGTCGCTCTCCTCTCGTTGAGCTCTGAGCTGCTCCGAGCCATTTCGGCGGAGCAGTGCGAGCGGTTCCGGTCACGTGTTCAAAACACCGCGATAATCGGCAGCAGCGGCGTCGCGGCGTCATGGGAAAGCGTATTTGCGGCTCGTTTGATAAATGCGCAGTATGTTGTCAAGAGCCCGTTTGAGAGGTGTACTTATGCCATCTCCTTTGCTCACCTACCCGGAGTCCAGCAGCGAAAGGGCCGTGTTTGCGGCTCGTTTGGTAACTGCGCAGTATGTTGTCAAGAGCCCGTTTGAGAGCTGTACCTATGCCATCACCTTTGCTCGGCTACCCGGAGTATAGCAGCGAAAGCTCCGAAAGTGATGACGATTTGAGCCGTGTTTGCCAAGAGGAATTCACCCAGCTGTTCGACATACCGAAACGAATACCGAAGGCCACAAGGTACGTGGTGAACGTTGTCCGGATGTACTCCGACAAAGAGGTAGGACGTTTGTAGCGAATAGTCGCATTATATAGTGAAGATGCTGTTTTCATCAGTTTCGCAGGAACTTTCGGCTGCCAAGGATGTCATCTTACGCCTTGATCGAGCGTTTCTCGCAGTCACGTTTCTACCCCTCCAACCAAAGGACATGGTGGCTCACCAGCCAAAACTGCTGAGGAGCATATCCTTTCCTTTCTCTGGTAAGCAATGTGTAATGCCTCAGTAGCCGAAAGCGGGTATTGTTGGTACCTTAATCTCTATTCAGAGCGTGGCCTGGAGTGCGCAACGAAACGCAAACTAAAAAAAAACATTTTCGCAATCACATCTCTGCATAATCTGTCGCAGTGTTGTCGTGGCGTAATACGGTAGCACACCAAGTGAAGAAATATACGTGCACGCGCTCAGTTCCCTGGCTTTTCGAAAGAACAAGCGAAACGTGTTGTCAAAAGAAGGTGCAAAGAAATCCATTTTAGCCAATGGAGGCTCACAGTTTTCTCCTAAGCCTGTACGCGTTCAGCAGGCTGCAGAAAAAGAAATGGTATTAGGCATCCGTCAGTTACTTCGCGTTCGCTCTGTCGCAAATTAAATCGTTTTTGCATGATGCCCGTGCGACAGAATGCTTGATGGCGTGCGTCTGTATATTTTTACACATGCCTAGTAATTTTGGAGGGCTAATTGGCCCTTCAGCCATTGTTTGAAATTCGCTGCGATGCACCATTTTCAAGTCCTTATGAGGACCAAAGTGCAAAGAAATTACCTTCTCAACGTTGCCGCCTGAAGGATGTTTAATATGGGCCAGCTGTATTCTGAAGTATTATTGGTATCTTTTTATATGCTACCCTTCCAACTAATTGTGTATGGCGGGGAAATTTAGAAATGGCATAAACAGCAATTTGATATTTTCATGCATGTAGGCCCACATTTTAATTTTTAGCAGGGGCATAGCCAGAATTTTTTTTTCTGCAGGGGATGGGGGGTTCAAGAACTCTTTATGTATATCCGTACGTGCATTTATATGACCGCGTGTATATGTTAAAAAGGCAAAGTTGAAACTGTTTGGGGCAGGGAATTAATTTGAACCTCCACTCGCCCTGGCTATGCCAGTGATGTGTAGTGAGTGCAGGGTTTGAAGGAGCAAATGAGATATTGCGCGAAGCATTTGAAAGACTGGGATGAATATGCTGTCTGAGTACTTTGTCATGCAGTGCAGTTTGCTACTCATGACTTAAGTACTTGCCTTTCTCTTATATCAGGTACGCTGCAAACAAGGCTTCCATGAGAGAAGTGTCCGTGCTTTTTGACATGGCCGAGTCGACACTACTGGCCATCATAAACAGGGTTCTCGACTTCATGTGCAGTGTAGCACCAGGTGTAATCTATTTTCCAAAAAAAAAAGAAAGTGTTGCAAGAGAATTTGAAAACGTAAGCTTTCTGAAGCATACAATTAACCTCAGGGCATGGTAGAAACAGTTGACAGAGTTCAGACACTGACCACCATGAATTTATGCAGGATTGCGGTTTCTGGAGAGTTACTGAATTGTGGGGGCGGTGGAAAGTAAGATATATATATGCATAGATACATGTAGGTATGCTGGAAATAATTTATGCATGTATAAGTATATGGGCATTTCAGAAATAATTTGTGTGAGGGGAGGGGTGTATATATTCCTGCTTACCTCCATCGCCATTTTTTGCACTAGGTTCGAAAGTGTACAGAAATGTCTAATGCAGTGTAGTGAATGTAACATGTTTAGTGAGCCGTACAGGTGCCCCTGTGAATATTGTTTCTGTGCTTCTATCATATGTACGTTTGCCTTCACCTTTCATATTTGAAACTAATATTGCAGCTTACCACCGCGTTTTTCTTACCTAGAAAGCAGAAGTGTTTTCTATAGCTGCCTTAGGTTGGTAAACTCGCTCATACTCAGATCGGGCTGCAACTTTGGAGTCAGAGTGAGCCGGTTGAGCAAAGTTTGGGGAGCTTGAGTCTGCGTGAGAAAAAGTTTAGTAAGACAGAGTTCGAGTGAGCCCTATGCGCAAGATATAATCCTTGACTGAATCTGAGTGAGCTCCTCTTTTTTTGCTGACGTATGGCAGTTGCTGAAGCTATCATGTTGTTTTGCCAATTCACTTTTTCTACTTTTTTTGTATGTGAACAATGCTTCTAATTCTCAGCATTCATTACTAAGCAGCTGTGGGCAGTTTCATTTTAATTTTACTTTTCCTCAGGTTGCTGGGTTTCCCAACGTGCTTGGTAGTATTCATGGGACACACATTCCAATGAGATGCCCAAACAACAAAGTCAGATCAACATACATTAACAGACGCCACCAAGTTGCACTCACAATGCAAGGCATATGCGACAACAATGGAAGATTTCAGGACGTTTTCACGGGCACCCCGAGCAAGATTCATGACTCCAGAGTCCTTCGGCTGTCAACAGTGAATGTGGACCTACCAACCATTTGCAACATTAACCAGTACCACCTTCTGGAGACGCAGCATACTCTATGAAGGAACACCTCCTCACTCCATACAAAGATTATGGAGTAATGACAGAAGCACAGATGTTCTACAACAAGTGTCACTGTTCGACTCGTGTCATCATTGAGAACGCATTCGGGCGCCTGAAACAAAGGTTCCGGCAACTGCGCTACATTTAATTTCAAACAGTGGACAAAATAACACAGTTCATTATAGCTCGCTGCACTCTGCACAATATTTGTATAGATGATGGGGATATCAATGTTGGTGACATTCTGACTGATGACGACCTGCAGGAAAGACAACAAGACATTGCTGAGCATCTCCTTTTTCAAGAGGAAGTGCTCATCAAAGTAAGCCAATCGGTACTGACACAACGAGAATCGGCTCTGCGGCGCCTTGGGGAACTGAAGCGGGACAACATAGCACAGCGTCAAAGTGTGCTTATGCCAGCATAATTGCCCAGCTGGGCCCGTATTCTCAAACGATTGCGAAAGGCGATAGTATCACGTTTGGTGACGTAGAATCTGATGCGTTCAATAATTGAAGAAACACTTGCCTGTGACGTCATTGTTGCACTGGCCGTTGGTGTTATGAATGTCTCACAACACAGGAGTGAGCGTAGCGTACGAGCGCAGAGGGACCCGAGTGCGGCGTTTTCGGGCGTATGCTGGCTTCTACGCAGTGGCCAGGCTTGGCTGTGGCTACTTGAAATATAGGACGTGCTTAAAGTGCTTTCAACGGTTCTTTGTGCAGTTGTTTAATGCACAGTGAAATATTTAAAAAATGCAACATTGTGTGAAATGTATTTTCGTTGAGAGTTTAACACGACGTACTCGGAGAGTTCAGCTGTAGTGTGCCGTTTCGAGCGCGCGATAAACCGCGCGAGCAACGCATGGTTCATGTTCCTGGAACGTTCAAACCACGAAAAAACACGTGCTGACAAAGAACGAGTACTGAAAACACCCCTAGGTAATGCTCGCTAACAGGTTCAGTCGTAAAAAATGCTGCGTACATCCACCGACGACTGAATACTAGAAGCTACCGTCTATGTCTATGAAATGTCAGACTTCACCACCAACCGACGGTGATAAGGTGCGTTCGTTTATTCCAGACATGTCAGGAGCACCGTCACATCAACGAAAATACTGGATGGTGCCCTCACTTTTCCGGTTTTGCTCACTAGCCAATCAGCGCGCACCAAACATCATACTTTTGCGATTGTCGCCTTTTGCGATCGTTTGAGAATACGACCCCTATGTGCAAAAAAAGTGTTAGAAGATGTCTGTGCATTCAAACATTTTTTTATTGACAAAAGTTATTGTCGTAAATAAAATAAAAGGTTTTTACAATGACGCCACTTGCGTGACAAGACCTAGAACTCGGACGTTTAAATAAATATAACTTGCATATCATATCTATGCACTCTATCTCACTGTTTAGACAGTTGTACTCGTTCTCGCTTCCTTTCCTATCTCCTGAAGTGCCTTCATGTAATCTGCATGTGCTTGCAGAATTTCCTGATGACGTCGTGCCCGTGCTTCTTCACGCCTTCTCTCCCTTTCTTCTTTACGAGCTTCACGTTGTTCATTAATTTTGTGCATCTCATCAAAAAACATCTTCATGTGCTTCATGCGGTCAGTGCTTGGACGGCGATTTCTTGGCCGTTCATCTCTTTCTTTGGCTCGGGTAGCATCAGAACTCATCCCGACATTATCATCCTGATCCGCAGATTCTGCATTGAATTCCTGGCTATCTTGACTAGGGTTTGAGTTGCAAATCAGTTCTGCGGAAACCCGCAAGGTGGCGGAAGGGTTAAGAAAGGGAAAAGGGGTGGTTGTCTATTTTCCCTTTCTTAGGGTTTGAGTTGTCTGCAGCGGCACGCACCGCTGAAGGTACACGTTTGTACGTGACCTTCCTAACTCCTCTGAGAACCTCTGGTTCCAGGCTGTCATCCATAGCTCGAATCGCTGCGAACTCTTCCTCATATGAAACATTACAGCTTGACTGGCCAGATGTGCGATTGTTGCGATGCTCATTGCGTTTTCGCCTCGAAATGGTCTTAAAACGTGTCTCACACTAAACACCAGTTCTTCGATATTAAGCAGTGCAGAAATATCACGTGAAATTTGATCAAACATTTCCCTCTTGCATTTAAACCTCTTCATTGGCCCTACAGATGGTGTGTATTTTGCATAATAATCGAGCAGCAGCTTTGTCTCGCCATCACTCCAGGGAGCTGTGAACAGAACAAAAATGCTTAGATTAACTGACAGGCATTAACCAATATATAATGTCCAGCAAAATAATTCAAAGTTTGTAATGTTAATTGAGTACTAGGTGCACATTGCTGCTACAATATTTTGGTAGGTGCAACAGCACACTGCCTTTTAACAACGACAAATATCCATCACCACACAGGAATGCAATGTAGTGCTTGCACCTTTGATTTTTAACAACCATTAGGTCATTCACTAGACTGATTGAAAGCGTATGCAATTTCTCACGTTCCTCACAAAGACGCGGTGCAACTACCAGTTTTTTTTTAAGTTTCGAGTGCTGGGAATAGCCACGCGTCTAGCATACGGCCCCCATGTCCGTGGCCTTGGAGCATTGAAAGCGCGCCTGACTCAAACTGCTACTGTTCTCCCCTCCGAAGTGGGCCATAAAACAGGAGACACGTGCACTAGTGTCAGTGGTTGTTTTGTACGTGTGTGTGTGTGTGTGTGTGTGTGTGTGTGTGTGTGTGTGTGTGTGTGTGTGGTGCAACGAGGAGGGCCCGGTCGACACTTGTTTCATTCTTGGGTGTTTCACGACTAGAGCAATTGAGTCGTAGAGACACTACACGCGGTATCACATGGACATCACTGAGATAGTATGTGTGTTCTATTTGACTATTCGTATCATGTTCCTTGAACAAATGAAGGAAGGGCAGTTTTAAAGGCTCGCTAGACACAACATTAATTAGAACAAACAGACAAGAAAGGCAAGCAAAGTATAGGAGATGTTATTTTGTAGTAATTATGATGTCAATATATTTACATCATAGTTACTTAAACAATATCCCCTATACTTTCCTTCGCTTTCTTGTCTGTCTGTTCTAATTAATGTCCCTTGAACAAGTATAACTTGTGTACTGCATTTTAAACAGAGATCACACTACAAATTCGATATGTTTTGAGCACAATTACAAAAATTTGTACGTGACAAGCAAGAAGCCGAGTCTGTTCATTTAGGAATAAATTTCCTTGTAAATAAACAGCAAACTAATTCATGCAGAGGCTGTGAACACAAACTATGTCATGAGGAGAGGCGTGTATAAAAATCCCAAACTGGCTTTTCCAGCTTCTCTTCGATTTCAGTGTATTTCACACTTTCCAAGGCCCTGCTCATGGCAAAACGGACCATCTTGGTATTCCAAGAGCGCAATCCTCGTTAGTCTATTTCTTATCACCCTTTTCATTGCTGCTTTTGAGGAGCCATGTGTGGCATATTTTTGAGACAGACAAGTGTATTCAAGGTTTTCTTGGCGTTAAGAGGAATAAGTGGAGTCAGGCTGGACACTCATTGTGTATATCATATGGTTACTAAGGCAAACGTTGTAGCAATTGAAGGATATGAGTTGTCATGACATTAGAAAATGTGCAGTTACGTGATGAAATCTATTAATTGCTAGAGTTTCACGTGTCAAATGCACGATATGACTATAGGACACAACTATAGTAGAAGGCTCTAGAAATTGACTACCTGGGGTTCTTTAACGTCAACCTAAATAAGTACGCGGGCCTCTAGCATTTTATGATTACATCAAGTCGCGCAATATGGGCAACCGTGAAAGACCTTCTTGCAACATACATAATTTAACCTGGCAATGATTACTGTCCCACTTAGTCAATCATTTCATGCTTATCATGACGGCACAGATACCACTGTTATGACTTGATCAATGTGCTGCAGTTGGCCACTTTCATGCCATCACTAGAGCTGCTGCTTTTCCCGTAAAGTGTACTTTTTGTTAGTATACAGTGCATCTGGAGTGCAGCAATAGGAGAATGTTTCATGCTGTGGGCAGCATTGCCAAGATAATGTTATAATGGTAAGAAAATTACTGCAGCAGGCTAGCTCCTCCCCAAAATTTATAGCTGGAGACATACAGAAAAAAGTGATTTCACTGCATGTTTAGTGAGTGAAACATTCAATAAATTTGACCAGCTAGCTTTTCATGCAGCAATCGAAAAAAATTATCAAATTTCAAACAAAGTTGGTGTTGTGCCAAGCTCAACATGTTTATATACCATTTGCTGAAGAGGAACCACCAGACTGTACAAGTTGCTTCAATGACGGATCTCCTGACTGGTCAGTAAATGCTGCAATGGTCATGCAACAAAATAAAAACGGAACACTGTAAAATATGCACACCTCTTGTGGAATGGCTATTCTGTGAGCAAGTTGATTACAATTGGCAGGTTAAACAATTACCATGGTACAGACACAGTAATGTCAAATTATAGAACACAAAGCCACAGATCATACCACAGATGAATATATTAGTGCACTTGGTGTTGCTCTGTGCTTTCCTAGATTTTGAATTTAAAATAGCTAGAAAATTAAAACGTTTCTAGGTGTTCTAGGTTACAGGAGAAAAAGTGTGTGGACACCCTTTAAATTTAGAATATCTAAGGATGGATCCTAGCCTTTCACTTTCCACGAGGGTCAATTTGTAGGCACATTGCAGGATTCAAGATATGCTGGCATGATAGGGACAAAAAGTATGCATTCAGAATTGCAATGCATGCCCATAGTAGCATAGCAGTGGCAGAAACGTTCTATAATAAAAATTGCACTGAACACAAACCCGATATGCAGATACTTAGACTTGTCGAAGTGAAAATGTATGCGGTGCACTTCCCTTCAAAAAGAAGTTTATGTCACAAGGACCGGCTAGTTTAACTGCTCACCAAACTTTCCCCACACACGGCATATGCTTCGTGGCATATCCATAGATGTACTGCATCGAAATCTAGACTTACGTTTTCTATTTAATATTTCTCGGTGTGTCCTGACAAGTAAGCAAGAAGATGCAGCTCCAAGCTCAATAAGTTGCGACATGAGCGATTTGCAAAAAATAAACAATACCGAAACATCCGAAACGCTTCGAAAACATGCAGAGACTTTCACTTTCAGGATTCGTAGTGTTGCTTTGCACAAACCTTTACATACCAGTAGCACGAGCTGTACAACTCGACGGCAGGTACTGCACTGGCGTGCTCCTTGACAGGTCGGAACTGCTTGTCGTATCACCTGCGGTACAAGACAAACAAGCAGCATATTATATGCAGTAATTGAAGTACATGCACGCTACTAAAATATAGTGCACTTAATTACGGCAACATTCGCAAACTTACAACCACATCTTTGAAGAATCACGTCATAAAGTACCCCTTTTCTTCTCCCTCCGGGAGGGATGGTGGGGGGGCACCGAAACATGCTCGGCAGTCGTCCACGCCTGCTAAAAGCAGCAGTTCGAAATATAATTTGTGGAGCTTGCAAGAACATAGAAGGGCAACATAGTTCATGTAACTTAATTTTTTTCATCGGAAGCTTTCGGCGTTCGCTGCTTTACCGGCCCACTGCGACACCATCAATAGGCTTACCCTAAAGATTTTTGTTACAGACCGAGTTCACTCAAGTATGTTACACCAACTCGCCCACATCAAGATCCTCCTGCTTCCGTTACAGAGCCCTAGCTGGCATTAATAATGCGCTCCCGAATATGGCGTGCTTTTGTCATGTAAACCACAGAGTTTATCTTTTTTTTTATCTAATGACAGCGGCACGAAACTACCCCGACAGTACTACATTGCAGCTGTTAAGGAATCCGTTACGAGTATTGGCGCAGTAATTGAAAAATACTAACCTGTCCACATAGATGCAAAAATAATTTCCGGACTTGATGGCCCGCTAAACTCACGAAGTTCCCGTGTCGCCGTGGCTTCAGCATTCACTTGTTGCATGGCTCGTCGTATTCACGCGTCCGCCATTTAACTGGAAAGCGTCGGGAGTTTCGGCTCAGCTTCGACACGGGTTCGACTATAAACTGGATTTTTGCTGTACTCACGTGGTTCCGCCTGTGCCGGCTTTCCTTCGGGAGTGGGGGTCACGTTTGGCTCGCGCGGTAATGCTCTGCCTCCGACTTCGGGCAACGCCGCATCCGTCTACCTCTCAGTCGGAGGACGGAGGCGACCAATCGAAGATGGCATTAGCAAGACGAAGCAGTTCTTCAACCATGTCGGCAATAAATTGCCGCCCGCGATCACTGATGATGACACGTGGGGATCCATGGCGTAATATAATGTGCGACAGCACGAACTGCGCAACTTGAGTGGCCGTTGCTGCAGGAATTGCCGCAGTTTCGGTATAGCGTATCAAGTGGTCAACGCCCACTATAATCCATCGGTTGCCGTTCGTTGATCGCGGAAAAGGGCCTAGCAGGTCAACGCCAACGACCTCAAATGGTGAACCAGGGGGTGCTATGGGATGAAGAAGTCCTGCTGGCTCGGTTGTCGGACGCTTGTAGCGTTGGCATTGCTCACAGCTGGCAACGTATATAGTCACACTTTGACGCATTTTTGGCCAGAAGAAGCGTTCTTGTGTGCGCTGAAATGTCCTGGAAAGACCCATATGTCCAGACGTAGGGTCGTCGTGCATAGCTCGGAGTACGCGATGTCGCAAACTTGTTGGCACAACCAGAAGTAAACGGGCGCCTATGCCGGAATAATTCTTCTTGTAAAGAATGCCATCCTTTACGACGAAACGCCGTTGACCGTTCGTTCCGGAGATAAAGAAAGGAGCAAGACCGTCGTCACTGCGTTGCTCTGCGCGAAAAGTGGTCAGCTCAGGAAATGGGGCATCGACCACTGCTAAATATTCATCGAAGTTGTCTGCATCACACTCGGTTGTCGGAAGGGGAAGCCGCGAGAGGCAATCGGCGTCGGCATGACGACGACCGCTCTTGTAACAAACTTCGAAGTCATGTTCTTGCAGTCGTAACGCCCAACAAACAAGACGACCAGATGGGTATCGTAGTCCGGTGAGCCAACATAAAGAATGATGGTCTGTAATAATGGAAAATCGGCGTCCGTAGATATACGGGCGAAACTTGTGGACGGCGAATACGACCGCGAGGCGTTCCTGCTCTGTGACAGTGTAGTGCGCTCCGGTTTACTTAAACAACGACTGGCATAGGCAACGACGTGTTCAGTAGCTCCATGGCGTTGGACCAAGACGGCGCCGAGACCTACACCACCGGCGTCGGTATGTACTTTTGTGGCAGCAGATGGGTCATAGTGGCGAACGGGCCCTGAAGTAAGGACAAACTTGAGTTGCGAAAACGATGACTCGCATTCAGCTGACCACCGAAAAGGCACATCCTTGTTGAGTAGGTACGTCAAAGGGTAAGCGAGGTCGGCGAAATTAGGCACGAAGTGACGGAAGTAGGAGCATAAGCCCAAAAAGCTTCGCAACTCTCGTACGACTGAGGTGGTTTGAAGCTGCTGACTGCAGCGACCTTCTGAGGGTCGGGTCGAACTCCATGCTTGTCAACCAGGTGAACGAGAACCAGAGTCTCACGGTTGCCAAAGTGACACTTCTTGGAATTCAGCGTGAGCATAGCTCTCTGAAGGCAGGTGAGAAAAATGTCTAGACGACGGTTGTGCTCATCGAATGTCCGGCCAAAAATTATTATGTCATCAAGGTAACAAAGGCAAACTTCCCACTTTAGTCCGCGCAAAATAGTATCTATGAAGCGCTCAAACGTGGCTGGAGCGTTACATAGGCCAAAAGGCATTACATTAAATTCAAAGAGACCATCTGGTGTTAGGAATGCCGTTTTTAGATGCGAAGTATCTAATTAAGGCGGAGCTCAATCCGGTGGTGGTGGTGTGCGGCGTGACCACCCTTACTGCGCATGCGCATACCCTCTCCACACACCTCCTCTCCACTCACCCTCTCCCTTCCCCTCTCCACTTTCCCTCTCTACTTTCACTCTCCCCTTCCCCTCTCCGCTTTCCCTCTCCGCTCCCCTATATCCTCCCCCTTTCCACTCTTCCTCTGAAACGCGGGCTAGACATGCCGAAATTCTCTCCTGCGCAACGCCGCGATGAGCTCGAGCGCATGCGCGTCCCCTCCCCTTCTCTCTCCTCTCCTACGCTGCCCCCCTCTCGCGCGCCTGTCGACCGCGTTCCCCGCTCGCCCTGTGAGAATTAACGGCCAGGCTAGATGGAATATACGGCGCGCGTAGCGTCCCTCTTCGCGTTCCACGACGCGAGGTCGGTAGCATGCCCAACGAACGCCAACGGAACGCGATCGTGCAAGTGCTCCGGCTTCGCATCGCCTCATGGTCCCCTTTAGCGGGAGATGGTGTAATTTTTTTCCTTGTCATTCGAATGCATCGGAATTTGTCAATATTCAGACCTGAGATCCGCGGATGAGAAGTGCGACGCAGAATGCAAACAATCAATGACGTCATCAATCCTGGAAAGCGGGTACACATCCTTTTTAGTAACGGAGTTGAGGCGTCTGTAGTCCACGCAGAATCGCCATGTACTGTCCTTCTTCCGGATAAGAATTACAGGTGCTGCCCGCGGGCTACATGACTCTTGGATGACCTTCTTTTTTAACATCTCCTCTACCTGTTCAGCAATGATCTTGCGCTCTGCGGATGAGACACTGTACGGTTTCTGCCGGATAGGGTGAGCGGATTCTGTGTCAATCACGTGACGAGTACGCGAATCGGGTACGCTTGCTTGCTAGTCATTCTGTGCAAAGTCGAAAACAGTGGCATGCTTTGCAAGGACTTTCACCACGGCTTGGCGTTTTTCTGATGGCAGCGACTTGTTTACAATGCGTAGAATGTTGGTTTCTGTATAGTGAGTTGCCTGATCAAGGTATACACTCTGGTCGCTCAAAGATGCAATCAAACTGTTCACATTTTGTTCGAAGAGGGCGAGCCGCATTCCACTAGGTAGCATGACAGGTTCAGTAGAATAATTTAACACCCATAAAGCCGATCGTCCATTGCTGATGGAAAGAACGCAACGCGGCACGAGCACATTTTTCTTGGCGCAATTTAGAGGAACCGGCTCCACAAGAACATCAAACGTGCCGGCGTCTGAGGCAGAGGTGTCAACGGGTACGTGCTTCATCGATTTGGGTGGCAAGAGGACATCCTCAATGACGGTGATGGACCCTTAGCAGCGCTTGGAATCGTCAGTAAATGCCGACAGCAAAATTTCACCGGCGCCACAATCTACAGTGGCACCACACTCTCGTAGAAAATCGATCGCCAAGATAATGTTATGTGTGGAGCTAGCCAGAACACCAAATTCTACCTGGAACACCTTGTCGCGCAAAGTAAAACTCGCAACACACACCCCGATAGTGCTTAGTGTCTCCCCAGTCACTGCACGAAATGTTGCACCGCTGTTCCAACGAAACATCACTTTATGTCCGAGCCGCAGTTTAAAGTTAAAACTCATGACCGAAACAGCTACTCCAGTGTCTATTAAAGCCATCGTAGGCAGTCCATCAACGAGAACGGGGACCTTATTTTGCGTCATAGAAACGGGTGGAGGCATAGGTGAATGTAGTGAAAAATGTTCGGCGACCTCATCTCCATCGGCCGCACCACCTAGTGTCCCGCCGGTGGGGAAGTGACGCGGCGAGCAGGAGACGGAGAACGGCGCCGGCGTGCAGTAGGGGGCGTCAAGCTTCGCACGGAGGAGGGCGAGTCGCTGCGGAAGTTCTGGCGGAAATTGCGTCCGACGGGCGTGTCACTGCGGGCACTTTGCTGGAAACCTTTCCCAACGTACATGTCCCGCATCGAGCGCATACCACCGCGCCAGCTGTTTTGTCGAGGAGAAGCCGGTGGTCCCTCATAAAGGCGCTGTGGTGCGCGACGTCCTTGAGCGCAGAATCGAGCCACATGTCCACGGAAGCCGCAGTAGAAGCACACGGGGGCCTCACGCAGGTCAGCAAACCTTCCACGAGGCACCGTGTACCTGTCCCACGAGGACACCATTGTAGATGGTTGGATGGAGGCATTCTGGAGACCACTGCGACGATGTAGGTTGTCAGATGGTAGCTCCGGTGCTCTTGATTGGGGCACGTCGTACACCGTGGCATCAACGGCAGCACACATTGTGTCGTATGAGAGAGGCATCACTGGCACGTGCCCCTGTTGGGGTGACAGCATCACGGTGTCCAAGTTCTTCGCGCACGATTTGTCTAATCGTTGAGGCAAGATCGCAGGATGGCGTTGGAATGACGTCGACACTTGCAACGGTGGTGACGCTGGCAAGTCTACCAAACTTGGGAGTAATGCCCCTAGCCTTGAGAGTCTCAAACGTGCGGCAGTGTTGGATTACGTCCGCTGGAGACTCCAAGGTGTGCTTGCCGATGAGGAAATTGTAGACATCTTCAGCGATCTCTTTAAGGAGATGCCCAACCTTGTCATCTTCTTTCATGCGTGGGTCTACAGACTTACACAACTTCAAGATCTCTTCAATGCAAGTTGTACAAGTCTCGCCGGGCACTTGAGCACGCTGCAATAAAATTTGCTCAGCGCGCTTCTTCTTCATTGAAGGGTCTCCGAAGCAGCTCGCTATTTCCTTCTGAAACTCTTCCCATGTCGCTATTGTTCCTTCGTACCACACCAACGCCATTCCTTCAAGAAACAATCCGACGTTGGTCAACCGAGAGGCCGAATCCCAATGGTTGTATCTACTCACACGATTGTAGTGTTTGAGCCATTCGTCGACGTCTTCTCCAACCTTTCCAGGGAAGGCTCGTGGCACAATGTGTTGGGGCTACGTAGCACCAGACGAACACCGCGTGTTGTCGCCGTCAGCAATCGGGTCCATAGAGAGGGGTGGTAGTCCGGCCAGTCGGCGGCTTCGACGTAACTCCAGATGTAGCCCTTCCGTGATTGGTCACCCGGGATGGCTCTGCTGTACCCCGCACCTCCACAAATATTGTTACGGTGAGATGCGTTTATTTACAAGAGATGATGGATGCGAGAGTCCAGGGATCGAGCAGACCACAGTTCGTGCCCCCGTCGTTCTCCTCTTCTTTCATCCGTCCCCCCAGTATCGTAGCAATATATATATATATATTGTGAGACGATGTTTAAGCCGAACGACTCTTCTTTTATTCCTCCTCGAGCTCGAAGCCCCGATACTCAGACCCAAGTGGTGATGATGAGTATTTACAGGTTAGAGGATGACACGTCTGAATAATGCTCACACTAATTTCCCCGCGCGCTGAAGCGGCCAGCCTTGCCGCGACTTAGGCTGGGGGATAGACGTCGGGCGAAAGGCTTCAGACGCGAAACGTGGACTATCTCGAACCACGGCAGTGACGGCCGGACGAAACCTCAACGGGAGTAACGCGATAGTTCGCAGGGGAGGTTTGTTTACTAACTATGTAGGGTCCAAGGAATCGCGACTGAAACTTTTCACACAACCCGGTGACACGTGTAGTTGTCCAAAGGAGCACTTCGTCACCACGACGGAAACACACGTCATGATGAGAGCTGTCATGCCCCTGCTTGCGATTGTGTTGGCTGGCTTCTGTACTGAGCCGAGCAAGTTGCCGACAATTTTGAAGCCTTGAGATGAACTGTTCCGGCGTAATTGCAGAATTGTCGGTTGGAGTGCGTAAGAACGAAGCGTCGATCGTGAATGTCGCCGAACGGCCGTAAACGAGGTAGAACGGTGAGTACCCAGTAGTGCGTTGGACGGCGGTATTATGAGCAAATGTCACAAATGGTAAGACTGTGTCCCAGTTGTCATGAGTGGGCCCAATATACATGGATATCATATCACTTAGTGTGCGGTGGAATCGCTCTGTTATGCCATTGGTTTGAGGGTGGTATGCTGGTGTTCTCTTGTGAACTGTGCCGCAAGTTTTGTACATTTCTTCAATTACTGTAGACAGAAAAGTCTTGCTGCGATCGCTCAAGAGGACGCGGGGCGCACCATGACGCAAGAGAATGGCTTCGAGAAAGAAAGTGGCCACATAAGAGGCAGAACTAGAGCGTAGAGGAGCGGTCTCTGCGTACCGCGTGAGGTAGTCAACCGCTGTCACGTCCATCAATATCCTGTGGGCGCTACGGGAAGAGATCCGACTAGGTCCATTCCAACAATGGCAAAAGGTTCCTCAGGACATGGTATTGAATTTAACTCGCCTATCGACATAGCTGACGCTTTCTGTTCCTACTTTTTTAGCGTTGAGGCACCCTTTCCCACACAAATCGCACCACTTAGACGCCTCCCTCACTCTTTTTTCCTCTTTCCCACCACTCCTGAAGAAATACATTATGTCATTAAACACCTCAAATCCACAGGTGCAGGAATTGATGAAGTCCTGCCTGCTCATATCAAATTAATTTCGCACCTAATTTCCGATGTTTTGTGTTTCATTACGAATTTGATATTCAAGGCTGGCGTATTTCCTAATGAGCTTAAACGCGGTAAAATAATCCCCGTTCTTAAAAAAGGTGATAGCACAATGATTAATAATTACCGACCCATTTGCATTCTGCCCTTTTTTGGTAAAGTTCTTGAGAAGTTGATTGGAGTACGCCTATCAAATTACCTTGATAAATTTAATATTCTGTCTCCTTGTCAGTTCGGCTTTCGCAATCATTTCTCTACTGATCTGGCACTCATTCATCTAACCGATCAACTAAAAAAAAATCATTGACGAAGGTTTATTTGCACGATCAGTATTCATCGATCTAACAAAAGCATTCGACAGTTTAAATCATAGTATTCTCTTTACTAAACTTGACGCGATCGGTGTATGTGGTCCTGCTTTAGCGCTACTAAAAAGCTACCTACATAACCGCGTTCAACTTGTGTCGATTTCTAATGTATATTCTAAAGAATTATCTATTAACATTGGTGTCCCTCAAGGATCCATTTTGGGACCGCTCCTATTTTTGATCTATATTAATGATCTTCCTAACTGTCTGTCCACCACTAATTCCATTTTGTATGCCGATGACACTACCATATTTACCTCTGACAAAAGCATTTCACTTCTCGTTGACAAGCTAAGCACTGACTTGAAAAATGTTTCAAGTTGGTGCAGTGCTACCTTGTTAACTATTAACGCATCCAAGACTAAATTTGTAGTATTTTCATCGCATCAAAAATATTCAGCATCCTTTCCTTCTTTGACTTTTGGCTCGCACTCTATTTCTCCCAGTCCCTGCTCATCTTTTCTAGGAATATCTCTCGACTCTAACTTGAAATACATAGATCATATTTCTCACATCAAAAAGAAAATAGCATACGGTATCCGCGCCCTAATTAAAACTCGTTCATACTTCACACGTGCCACATTGCTATCACTCTACTACTCATTCGTTCATTCTCATATTAATTATGGCATAATGTGCTGGGGTAACACCTATCAGACTCATTTCGCTTCCCTTCAAGTATTACAGAACCAATACATAAGAATCATTACTAACAGTTCACGTTTTTCTAACGGTAAAAGCCTACTTCATGATAACAACATCTTAACCATTTCAGAGCTCCTCAATTACAACTTAGGTATCATTTTCTATAAGTACATAACCAAGACACTACCTCCAATCGGCTTCTCATCTACTGACCTGGTTGCCCATAGTAATAATAGATTTGCGTGTAACAATAACGTTCTTTTGCCTAAGGTACGAACTAATTATGGTAAACTAACTGCTGAATTTTCATCAATATCGTTATGGAATACACTACCAGCTTCTATAAAAAATGCAAGAAACTTGCATCATTTTAAGACAGAACTAAAATCACACATTATGCATGCTTAGTATTACTGTTCCTTTCCATAGCTTCACCTTGTTTCAATGTCCACATTTCACGTATTACAGCTTTTTGTATTCTTTTCAGTTATACTGCTTGCATTATTCATCGTTTCATATTGTTTTATTGTGTATATTTTGTTTTCATTTAGTATATATAGATATATTTTTAATGTTCTGCTGCAAACGTGTTTAGTTTATACTTTCGATTATTGCTTATGTTGCCTCTAACACTGTTTTACCACAATTTGCCCTTAACAGGAGGTCCCGATACAGTCTTCGACTTTGGGACCTCCTTTTGTATACTAAACACATGTAATATTCTTGTATTCGTATCAATAAAAAATCTGAAAAAAATCTGAAATCTGAACAAGCCAGCAGGAGGTGAAGTCAGCCGCTTGCGCCGTTGACATAGTGCGCAAGAAGAGACGTACTTTGCAATCGAAGTGGAGCGACTAGGCCAGAAGCGGCTCCTAATGCCACTGTATGTTTTATGGAATCCCAAGTGGCCAGCAGATGGGTCGTCGTGGAAGGCCTCAAGGATCTGCGTACGAAGCGAACGTGGAAGTACGGGAACACACCGGTGTCCACCATCATTGTAAACGTATCGGTGCAGCACGTTCTTTTCATGCTTGAATTGCCTGAGTTGTCGGCGCAAGCTGGCGTTAGGCGGTGTAGTTAGTTAGTTAAGTTGGTTTTATTGGCGCAAAAGTGACTACGGCTATGCTGCGCCAGCCACATGGTGAGAGGAGGAGAAAAGCAAAACAAAAACAACAAAAGCCAATAAACTGTACTCTAGGTAATGTACACTAAGACCATGATTATGAGAATGTGGTCATCTATGACATATGGGGTAGAATGAAAAGTGCAGTGTGGTTGTAGAAAGGTCTAAGATCACTCACTGTATAGATGCGTAAAATATACTGTATATATACATTAAAATTATGAGCATGATACGCGGGGTGGTCAATGGGTATGTATTCTGCGCGAGATTATGATACTAAAACCGCAGAGATATGTACATAGCACTGCTGCCTTCCCCGTGTCCTTGTTTCCAAGGGCCAGGAGGCAAGTGCTTTGTTTTAAAATAGTCGCCGCAGCAACAGCCTCTTCGAAGAGGCCGTGCTACAGGTTGCAAAAGTTTATAAAGCTTCCTGCACTATATGTGGCATGGAGCGTAGTGTTTAAAGCTTATTTAATAAGTCTGTTTCGTCTAAGAAGCTCATGACATTAGCTAGTGGTATTAAAGGTTCTTCACCTAAAAGTAACCTTGGATGTAGTGGTATGTGTAACTTATAAAGCATATGGAAGTGTTTTTGTCTTTGAGTTCCATATCTGGACAGGTTGTTAAGAGGTGTAATACTGTTAATTGTTCATGACATTTGTCGCATGTTGGTGGGTCCTCATCTGCCAATAGGTAGTTATGTGTAATATGCGTGTGACCTATACGAAGTCGACATAGGACAACTTCGATGAACCGTTTTTGATGGTAACATGTTTTCCATTCACCAAGTATGGGCTTGATGAGTTGGAGTTTGCTGTTTATATTTGATTCCCACTCGCTTTGCCATTGGAGTGTTTGTGATCTGCGAAGCGCTTTAATTCCATCCGTTAAAGGTACATTTATGTTAGAAACATTGAGATGTGCTTCTGCTGCATGCTAATCCGCCCTTTCATTACTGGGATCCCGACGTGGCTAGGGACCCAGCAGAAACGTATAGACTGACCTTTACTTACGTGTAAAATTATGTTTAAAATATTGCCAATAATGAGCTCATACTGAGACCGTGGATTCAAAGCCTTCAAAGCACTTATAGAGTTTGTGTATACTACTGCTTTTTTGTATCCGGCATTTACTATCCTCTGAAGTGTCATCCACAAAGCATAACATTCAGCCGTGCAGACCGAGACAAACTGCGGTAGTCTAATTGTACGCTCACACGTGCCTTGGACAACGCTACTTCCGGCATACGTATTTGTTTTGGAACCATCTGTATAGAATTCTTTATATTTGTTATAAGTTTCCTGCACCATGCAAAATTCCCGTAGAATATGTTCACGTGGTGTATTTTGTTTCTTTAAATGTGCCAGCGATAGATCGACAAATTTCGTGAAATCATTCCAAGGAGCTAGTCTGGATGACCTTGGCATGACAGCGAGTGCTTCAGTGGGGGCGTTGCACTCACGACTTTTTCTTCAAATCTGAGCATCAGCGCTTTGACGACATTTGGCTTGTTTGCATAGTGTAAGCGTTTGTCGCAGTGCGTGATGATGTTATGACATATGTGGTTTAACACGGAATAAATTCTGAGAACGTATGCAAACATGAGTTGCGTTATTCTCTGTTCTAGGGATGGCTCGTTACATTCCGCATACAGGCTGAGAATTGGCGAAGTTCTGTAGGCACCTGTCGCTAAGCGTAGCCCTTTATTATGGACAGGATCTAGTCGTTGGAGCTAGGCGTGTCTGGCAGAGCCTTTTGCTATGCTACCGTAGTCTAATATACTACGTACCAGAGAGCGGTAAATCTGCAGCAGGCACCTACGGTCTGAGCCCCAGCGCTTGCGGGACAGAACTTTGAGAACATTGATCACATCGTTTGTTTTAATTTTCAGGCAGTTGATGTGAGCAAGTCAGTTAAATTTTTTATCAAAGACGATGCCTAAAAACTTGCGTTCCTGTTTCACCGGCAATACTGCTTCAATTAGTTTCATGATGGGGTCCAGTTGTAAGCCTCTCTTCTGAGAGAAAACAACCGCAACGGTTTTTTTTTTCGAGGAAAACCGGAACCCGTTTTCATTTAGGAACAGAACTTCAGCGCAAATGAAGACGGACCACGAAGACAAGAAAGACAAGGACTGGCGCTTACTAACAACTGCTTTATTCTTCTCACAGCATCGCATATATATGCCACATCCACAATCATTGCATGCACACGCGTAGCTTCGTATTGCATACGTAACAACATAGAATTTTAAACAAGATACGCCACACCAACAACACTTGCATGCGCACGCGAAGCGTCGTGTCGCAACCGTGAAAACACAGACGTCTAACCAAAATGCGCACGCATAAATTCATATTCTGATGAGTACAAAGAAATAGAGGTGTCACTGATACAATCAGCTCCCCTTTTCCTGATGTGATATGCTTCCAATGCAAGCCGCGCATGTTCATTATTACTTCTGCCGGGAATCAACGTCTCGCGAAATCGCGGAGCACAGTTGTGGCAGGAGTTAATATGAGCAACAAGATGTCCTCCTTTGTCGACATTGTTAGTTACTTTTTCAGCATGGCCCTAAGCCGCTCGTTTATGCAGCGCCCAGTTTGCCCGACGTAGGTCTTGCCACAAACCAGAGGTATGGCATATACCACACGGGTGCTGCATGGGAGATAGCAGACACCGTGTTTAATTTGGCACCCATGTTTGCTACCACCGCAATTGCGGGAGCACAGCTTAGAGTGCTTGTTGGGCGCAGAGAAAACCATGGGGACATCGTGCCTGTTAGCAACTTTCTTGAGTTGATGAGTGACCTTATGGAGATAAGGCACCACAACAGGCCTGAACGGTTCACGTTCCATGTCGCCCTCTTACTGGCTTTTGTTTTCTGAAACAGGGCTTCGGCAACAGCTATGAGCAGCGACATAGGGTAACCTGCAGCCAAAAGCCGGCGTACCTGATTATCAAAGCTCTCCTGCATTTTATGCTCACACGACTTTTTGAGAGCCGATTCCATGCATGTGGACACTATTCCTCTTTTGACAACTCTTGAATGGGGACCTAAAAGATACCAGCTCCTTTTGTGCGCGGGGACTGCAAGCCCAACACAAGTGACGGTCACATACTTCGAGACTAAGGTCCAGGGCTTGTAAAACATTATTTTGGGGCAGCTCACGGGTGAAAGTAAGGCCTTGTCCGTGTTGCTTTAAAACAGTTAAAATGTCAATCACCGTCTCGCGGTAGTCAGAGGCAACATTTAAAAACACAATAAAATCTTCAACGTATCTAAAAACTCTTAAAACCTTCAAGTCATTAAAAGCATTGTCTAAAGACCTGTCAACATGAGCTAAAAAAATGTCGACAAGTACAGGAGCAACACAGGACCCAATGCAAATACCATCCCGCTGTACAAAAGGCTGGTCATTAAAAACGATAAAAGTGACTTGAAGATAAAATTCTAAAAGACTCAGAAAATTTGCCACAGTCAGCCCGACATCGTTCTGGAACGGAATAGCACCGTTCTCTTCAATGCATTCACGCACACACGACAATAATTCACGCTGTGGTACAGAGTAAAACAAATCCTGTACATCAACAGAAAAAACATGACCCACTTTTTCATTGCCGCGACAAAACGGCACTATTTCTTCCGAATTCTTAGTTCGGAATGGGTCGTTTACAGCGAGCAACTTTAGTTTGTTCTGCAAGAATTGGCTTACGTTATGTTGCCAACAACCATACTCGCTAATAATGGTTCTGAATGGCATATCAGGCTTATGCGTCTTTGCTGTGAAAAATACAGATAAACAATTGCCTTTACTCTTCTGGATACTTTTCGCGAGTGGCACGAGTGCCAACTTGTTACAAAATTCCACGAACCTCGATTTTATTCGGACCTCACTTTTTTTGCCAGGAACAAAGTTTTTTGACACCGCTTGTAAGGCTTTTTCATTAAAGGCTCCTCTTTCCACCACAACAAATCCCCCTTCCTTATCTGCCTGCAAAAGGCATAGCTTATTGTTTTTCAAGTATGACAATGTCTGTCGAACACTGAGATCAATTCGGCTTGAAGTCTCCTTGGTTGCAGTCTTATCCAGGCTCTCAACACCTTCAAGCAAGCAACGTTCACGTACTTCATGCTGTGCCTTGGAAGCCACACATCTATTATTAGCCACCAATGCATGGGCGGGAACGCTAGAAGGCATAAAAAATTTGGGACCTTTTGACAACAATCGGGTGACATTTTCAGGCAGGATGACGTTATCAATTACTTTGACGCTACTTTTAGCAATGGGACAAGCCTCCCTCCTGCTCTGCACAAATCCTTTAAAATACAATTCCACCTAGCTTCAGTGAGCTGGGCCGCAAGGCGAATAAACGAACGGTAGTTTTTAAGGGCCAGCCAGTTAGGATCACTGGAGTGGCTAACCACCCACAGCCAGTCCTGGAAGATACGAACTTGCCGCCACAGCTCAGAACACAGCAGTTTACATAGTCTCTTGACGTGAGCCCACGAAGGAGACACGGGATCAAACAAAGCACTCGCGTCTGCCGGAACAAGTCCTTTGCGTAGAGAAAAACCATACAATCTTGCTCTGCACGTCGCATGAATGATGTGGCCTAGCAATGCGTTGACGACCGTGGAAGAACATGGCGGAGACACAAAAAGAAGGACCCACTCCGCGATTTCGCGAGACGTTGATTCTCGGCAGAAGTAATAATGAACATGCGCGGCTTGCATTGGAAGCTTATCACATCAGGAAAAGGGGAGCTGATTGTATCAGTGACACCTCTATTTCTTTGTACTCATCAGAATATGAATTTATGCGTGCGCATTTTGGTTAGACATCTGTGTTTTTACGGTAGCAACACGACGCTACGCGTGTGCATGCAAGGGTTGTGGGTGTAGCGTATCTTGTTTAAATATCTGTGTTGTTACGTACGCAATACGAAGCTACGCGTGCGCATGCAGTGATTGTGGTTGTGGCATGTATATGCGATGCTGTGAGAAGAATAAAGCAGTTGTTAGTAAGCGCCAGTCCTTGTCTTTCTTGTCTTCGTGGTCCGTCTTCATTTGCGCTCAAGTTCTGTTCCTAAATTCTATGTACCAACTATAGGCCCAAGAAAAGTTTTACTGAAGTCCCGTTTTCAGATGCCCATTTGTTGAGTTTGTTTAAAGTAATTTGGGTTTGGGGGGACGTTCACAGGTTGGCATATTCGATGCACCACATGTGATATGAAGATCATCCACGTAAAGTGAGTGCATTATCGTGGTAGGTACAACCCTGTTAACCGAGTTCATCTTGACTACAAACAGCGTTGTGCTTAGAACACAGCCCTGAGGCACACCGTTTTTTTTTTTGAATGAACACACGTGATAGCAGCGTACCAAAGCGCACTTAAAATGTTCGGTTCGACATGAAACCAGAGAGACAGTTTAGCATTTTGCCTCGAATCCCCAAGTCTGCCAAGTCCCTCAATATTCCGAATCTCCATGTCGTGTCATAGGCTTTTTCGGGGTCGAAAAAGACAGAAGTAGCTCAGAAGTTATTGAAAGAGATTAAGTCCTGTAAGGCTCTGTCACAAGGAAGAACCCATAATGTGGTTCAAAAGCGCCCCCAGAAGTGTACGGCAATACCGTATATACACAAAGTGTCCGATAATTTGAAGCGAATAGGCCAACGGGCGGACATAAGAGTGGCGTTAACAGCCCCTAACAAGCTGTCCAGGCTGTGTAGTAAGGTAAACAACCGCACCTATGTCGGTCTTCAGAGCATCAAGACAAATAAGTCCCAGTTCGTTAATTGTGGTGCAAATGTGGTACACAGAATACCATTAGCTTGCGGAAAAGAGTACGTGGGCCAGACGGGCCGCTGTTTGAATGAGAGGCTTCGTGAACAGCAGTACAACGTAACAAGGGCCATCAGTGGCCATCTTGGAATTCACCGTAAACAGTGCGGCTGCAATCTGGAATTCAGCAAATGCGAAGTGTTACCCACCAACCGGAATCAACTAACGCGTGAAGTAATTGAGGCCCACAAGATTGCTATGTTAAAGGATAGATGTGTCAGCACTCCTTCTGTTTTATTAATTGACAATGAAATTGTGTATCTTTCTGCTGGCGATCCATTGTAGCCATTGGTGTCATGCGCTCAAAGCTTTTTTACATCGGAGTAGTTTTTCATTTTTCGTTTTCCTTCTTTTCTTTCTTCTGTTGTCTGTTCTTGATTTCTTTGACGTTGGCTGATACGTGGATATGTACTTATTTACTTTGTTCGCCGCAATAAACTTCAGTTGCCAGCCAGCGCTACGGGTGGTTATATGCGTGCCTCTTTTTTTTTCGTGGTCCTCGCGCTGTTTGCCCCCTACGATAAGAAGCTAAGTAGTGTTGTTTGTGTAGGAACGCATTGCATACTTCATTTTCTAATCGGACCAGGTGATCAGTTATTGAACAATCTTTCTTGTACCCGCATTGATGGCTATCGAACAAATTCTCTGGTTTAAGGATATATGTTAGTCCAATATTTATGATGGTTTCATACGATTTTGCAAGGCAGCTTGTGAGCGCATCGGTCTGTAGTTACTCGCTAATGTGGGCTGCTTTCCGGCAGATGGGACTATGATTGCTTTCTCCCATTTATTTGGCATTTCACCTGTTTCCCACATTATGTTAAAGACAAGAAGCAGGGACTCTACTGCTTTCGGGGACAAGTGAGCGAGCATCGCATAATGTATTCTGTCAGGGCCAGGTGCCGTATTTTTGCCTGCACTGAGCACTCTATTAATTTCAAGAAACGTGAACGGGTTGTTGTATAATTTGTCAGAACCTCCTGTGAATGGAAGCTTTTGTTTTTCAGCTGATTCTTTATAATTTAGGAAAGCTGCCGAATAATTAGCTGAGCTGGATATTGTGTGGAAGTGTTGGCTCAATATGTCTGCTTGTTCCTGCAAGTTTGTTTGGCTGACAGCTGTTGAGAGAATGGGAACCGAGTAGCAGGTGTAATCACCCCTAAACTTACGCATCTGATCCTACATTCTCCTGGACGTCACTGAACTATTGATGGAGGAGATGTAATTTTAACACGAAAGTGTTTTATGCCGGGGTCCACCAAGACTTCAGTGACGTATTTCCGTCACGGAAATGAAGTAGAAAAAAGTTACACGATCAGATGACAAAGAGAACAAAGTTCTGTCAACGGGCATCGAACCCACGACTGCTCGGTCCGCAACAACAGATGCCGGGCACGCTATCCACTGCGCCACGGTGACAGACTCTAGCGCCTTTACAAACGCGCCTTTTATATCTACCACTCTCCCGGTCGCCGGGTTTTTGTTGCCCTCTGAGAGCGCTAAAATAAAGTAATTCGTCATTACTGCGGCCTCCGCGATTAGCACCTGCAACGCGTTACCCGTCCGTGCCATTCGACGCGTGTGCAATAGAAGTTCAATTTTGTCAGTGCCATAACACACCGCGAGGTGGCGATCTTACCCCAAGCGCCGTAAAAGCGTCGCCCTCGCTCATAGCATCACTCTAATCCAAACCAAAATAGCTCTGCGACGCGCGCCTGCCTCACCTGGCTGCAACACCGCGTTCCCCGCTGACGTGCTCGCCCCGAGAAAAATCGCGGCCGGGCTACCGGGGCGGCACGACGCGCTTTGCGTTTCCCTCTAATCTGGCCGTGGTGTTCAATCACAACATGCTGCGGGATGGCGACCAAATTCTGCATCCACTATGCGACGCTCTTCTGGCTATCACACCTCGTTATCTGGTTACGCTTTCACCGTTGACTACTACAGCTACCATAAGGTTTTGTTTAATCATTTAACATGGACGTTAGTCGTCGGGATGGAGATGTACCATTAATCATCAAAGTGGGTGCATCCACGTTAAACGGTGCTATAGCTGCCAGACATCAATATACATTGTATAAACACTTATATCAATGTACAGTAAACATTCAGTTACTTCTGTTAGGGCACGCTTTACTTTCGTGTTATTCCGATTCCTATGACAGAGGGATCAACCATGTTTTTTATTTTTTCCAAGATACTCTTTCTGCTTGCTTGCTTACATATCTTGCCTTTGCTCGTGCTTTTTTAAATATGAGAACATTTTCTTGCGTGGGATATCTGCGGAAGATACCCCACGCATTGTTTTGTACTTTTTAGCTTGTTTCCAATCGCTATTCCACCAGGGATTTACTTTTTTTAGATAAGATGCCAGAAGACTGTGGGATAGCCTCCGCTGCTGCTGCTAGTATGCAGGCAGTGATCCTGTCATTCAATTCATCTACACTTAACCCCTCAATTATCTCTGTTTCAAGAGTTGCTTTTTCGTGAACAGAGGCCAGTTTGCAGACTCAACCTTCCAGCGCGGTGGTCTACAGGGGATTATCGGAAGTGGAGACACATGTTGTACAATGGCAGGCATGTGGTCACTACCGTAAGGATTATCAATGACTCTCCAGCTAAAATCGGTAAATATAGATGGGGAACACGACGCTAAATCCAAGCAGCTCACAGCGCCAGTACTTGGGGAGCAGTATGTGGCTGTGCCAATGTTTAGAAGACATATAGCACTCGCAAGTATAAAATCTTCGATTATTTGTCCTCGACCATCCGTTGCAGTGCTTCCCCACAACGTGTTATGCGCGTTAAAATCCCCTGTTACAATAAAAGGTTCTGGCAGCTAGTTTAAAATTAACTCCAGATGTCTTACAGTGAATGGCGTAGTTGGTGAAATAAACAGGGCAAATTGTGAGAGTTTTATGTGCTAAAATTGTGACAGCTACGGCTTCCGTGTGGCTGTTAACCGTTACTCGTCTTGTATAGACACCACTTTGTACGATAACAGCCACTCCACCAGACAACCTGCTAGCCTGGGTTCGGTCTCGGCGTATGACAGTAAAGTCCTTTAAAAAGTTTGTGTGCCTGTCGCCCAAGTTTGTTTCTTGTAGGCACAATGCCACAGGCGAGAAGGTGTTTATCATGTCTTTTATGTCACCTAAATTATGTAGCAGCCCTCCACAATTCCAGTGGATAATAAAAGCCATTTTGAAATTAAAAGGTAAGATTTGCTGCTACAAGTTACTGCAAGAGAGGAATGTTAGGTGACATATTGCAAGAAACAGCAGGTTCAATTACTTTACGGGGCCCTTTTCACGCCCCGTAATTGACGTCTCGTTTTTTTTTTCGAAGCGGTCGAGAGAGTCCCGCCGCCCCTTCGGCGCTGCCTGCGCCGTCTGACTTGGAGTGATGTCCATAGCCTCTCCAGAGGCTCTGGACAATCGCTCCACAGAGCGATGTCTACGCTGCGTAGACTTCGTATTGAGCAACGAAGTCTTGGACCCCACCTGGCCGGACGTCTAAGGGACCTCCTTGGCCTCTCTGGTGTCTTCGCTGCTGCTGCAGCTCGTAGACGCCACTGGTGTGGTCAGGATCGCAGATGGCAGGGCAGCCTTGGCTTCTCCCGCCGTGGGGGCGGGTGGCGCTGGCCTCGGCACGCTGCTAATGGTCCGGGCAACCGCCAAAGGCCGTTGTGGTGTCGCCCCCCGTTGCACCACTTCGGCGAAATATGTTTTTATTGCAAAGGACGGTGAAATACGTTGTCGTGCTTCACGGAACGTAATATATTCTTTGACTTTAACAGTAATAATTTATTTTTCTTTCTTCCAGGCTGGAAAAGCTCTGGAGTACGCAGGATGAGGGCCGTCGCAGTTTGCACAGTGCGTCTCGTCATGATTTGCAGTAGTCAACAGAATGCCCCGTTGTTCCACATTTTTCACACGCAAGCTGCCCTCGACAGCCCCGGCACGCATGCCCAAATCTTTGGCATGTAAAGCAACGCCACGGGTTGGGAATGTAGGGTCTGATATGCAGTAGTGCTATGTGCTTTGTCGGGATTTCGATGTCATTCCTTCTGATTGTGATGCGCTGCACATGGACTACGGTTTAATCTCTCCATCCGTCCAGGAGTTCCGCATCACTGAATTTCATTAGATCTTCGTCTGTCACTACACCTTTGACAGTATTCATGGTCCGGTGTGCGCTCACCGAGACAGGATTCTTTCGAAACGCCACGAGGTGCGCAAGCTTGTTATACTGGTCCTTGTCTTTTACTTCGAGGAGCAAATCCCCGCTTGCCATCTTAGTAGCCTTATAGCCACTTGCAATAGTTTCCCTTAGACACTTAGCAACCAAAATCGGCGAAATAGCTCGAGACTTTGTAGATGCTTGTTCGCAATGTATCGCATGGAACTTCGGGAACGTGTCTTTGTTTTTTGGCGAAAAGAGAAATGATGCATCGGTGCGGACCCTTTTCAGGGTACGATGAAATGAAGGGTTCGAGGATCCCATAAAAATATTGATTTGTTCGGCGACAATGCCTGTCACCCACCACCAAGCCCAACGAGGGGACATGGCAGAGGTTTAGAGCGATCCCTGACATGCCAACTGTACATTGCTACTATAAGCAAATATGATATTGCTACGTAGCTAACCCATCAAGAGCCAGACATTCTGCATACAGAAGACGACAAAGAGGACTGGCCTGTCTGTCTGCTGTGGGTGCTGTCCTCCATCTTGATCGATGCTGTGCACATCAGTGCAAATACACTTGTAAATAGTCACGCCTCGTGTCATTTTACGTAACATCTTTGTGGTGGAGGCGCTGGTTGTTCCCTGTACCCATCACGAAGCTCCGCAACGGCCGTATCATCGCGGGTCCGACCATGTCACAAGTTGACGGAACATCGTCGTCACTGCCTGCCCCTCCCGTGGCTTCAACCTACGTAGTCCTACCTCCTGCTCGTGATCCTTGCGTATTTTCCGGACAGGATGGCGTTGACATCGACAAATGAATCAGCCTGTATGAACGGATCAGCGCCAGCTATAGGTGAGACCCGACCCTTATGCTCGCCAACGTACTTTTCTACCTTGATGGCCCACCGCGGGTGTGGTTCGAGACGCACAAATCTGACATTACGAGATGGGAATCTTTCAAAGAGAAGATCCGCGACCTTTTTGGCAATACCGCTGGACGGCAGATAGCTGCGCGGAACCAACTGGCAACTCGAGCACAGACCTCTACCGAATCGTACGTCACGTACATTCACGACGTCATCGCCCTTTGCCGCCAGGATGATGAGCACATGCCTGACTCTGAAGAGGTATCGCATGTGCTGAAAGGCATCGCAGATGATGCCTCCAACCTGCTTGTTTATACCAGCGTTGGCACCGTCGACTCAATCATCAAAGAGTGCCGACGGTTTGAACAAGCCAAGAGCCGCCGTATAACTCAGAGATTTACGCGGCTTCCCAACACGGCCGCAACCTCATCTTGTGAAGCCGCTCGCCAGCCGCCCACCGATGACAATGTCACACGCATTGTTCGTCGGGAGATCGAAGCTGCCTGTCCTGCTCCCATTCAACCACCAGTTTTCACAACACACACCACTGACCCTTCACAGCCATCGGTGGCCTTCATTCAAGCTGTGGTCAGGCAGGAGTTTGCAAACCTCGGTCTTCCTTCAGCATGTCCCCTGACTCGCCCTGAAGTACGGCCTTACTCCCCAGGCAACGCTCGCCGATCCTCTCCTACATTGCCCTTCCGCAACCCTACGGAATGGCGAACACCCAATGACCAGCCTATATGCTTTTCCTGCCACCAGCCAGGGCACGTTTCTCGCTATTTCCGTCGCCGTTGGTCAAACCCACCATGCCAGACCTACCCTACCTACATGCACCCTACCACTTCTCCACGTTCAGCCGCTGCACCTCTCACCAATGACGTCACTTCGCCCGTTCGCCGCTACTGCCGCTCGCCGTCGCCGCAACGCCGCCAATCCCGCTCTCCGCAGCCTCAACGCTTTCCCTCGCCGACCTTCTCTGGACGCTCGTAGCAGGAAAACTAGATATTGCAGCTTATGGAGGTGAAGCTGCAATACCATCGACGCCTGCAAATCCTCTACTGATGCTCCCCACACAACACAACCTGCTTGAAAAAAAAAGCAGACAATGTTCCTGTGACCGCCCTCGTTGATACAGGCGCGCACCTCTCTATTATGAGCGCTCCTCTACGCCGCCGTTTGCAGATTATGACGCCATCCACGACACAGGCAATACGTGTTGCCGATGGCGGTACTGTGGAAGTAATCGGAATGTGCACTGCTTGGGTCAGCATTGCCGGTCATCACACCGTCGTCCTTTTCGCGTTCTAGCTCGTTGCCCTCATGACCTTGGCCTTGATTTCCTTTCGGCACACTCGGCCTTAATTGACTGTTCTTCTGATACACTCAGCCTCAATCTTCCTCTTCTCGCCGATAACTGTTAAAAGCCCGTCAGCGGCTTGAGCCCAACCGATTTTGTTCGCCTGCCACCTCGAGCAGTGATGTACGGCTGTTTGTGATCGACCCCTACAGTTCCCGACGGGGACTACATCGTTACACCTATAACTGACGCACGACTTACGCGCAATATTACTGTGCCCCATACCATCGCCACCATAGTGGATAACTCCGTATTCCTTCCGCTCCTCAATTTTGGCCTCATCCCCCAAGTGTTGCCCTACCAGATGTCGCTCGCCCAACTCACAGCTATAACCGACGATGACATCAACGTTGTCGCCGTAACTGCTCCGGACCAAGCTGAAGTCTCACGGTTACCCGGTTCTGACACCACCATTTTTCGAAACATGATTGGATCAGACCTTTCTCCTGATCAGGCCGACGTTCTCTCCCAGGTTTTGGCCTCCTATAGTGACGCTTTCGATATCCATGATCGTCCCTTGGGACAGACTAAGATTGTGACTCACCGAATTAACACAGGTGACTCTGCGCCCATCCACCATCGGCCTTACAGCGTGTCTGCATCAGAGCGAGCAGTGATTCAAAAAGAAGTGGCCAAAATGCTAGCGAAATACATAATCGAGCCATCGTCTAGCCCTTGGGCGTCCCCCGTAGTATTAGTAAAGAAGAAAGACGGCTCCTAGCATTTCTGCATTCATTATCGGCACCTGAACAAAATTACCAAGAAAGACGTGTATCTTCTTCCACGTATTGACGACGCACTCGACTGTCTCCATGGCGCCACCTTCTTTTCATCTCTCGACCTCCGATCTGGCTGCTGGCAAATTGCTGTAGACGACATGGATCGTGAGAAGACCCCCTTCGTTACCCCTGACGGCCTTTACCAATTCAAGTTCATGCCCTTCGGTCTTTGCAACGCTCCAGCAACCTTCGAGAGAACGATGGACACGCTGCTTCGAGCATAGCTCGGCACACTCACTCATGAGTGCACTCACTCACTCACACTCACTCACACTCATTTGAACGTTGTGAGTGTGAGTATGAGTGAGTACTCATGAGTGTGAGTGGACGTGAGTGTGAGTATGAGTGAGTACTCATGAGTGTGAGTGTACGTGAGTGTGAACGTGAGTGAGCACTCATGAATGTGAATAGTCGTGAGTGAGAACGTGAGTGAGCGCTCATGAGTGTGAGTGGACGTGAGTGTGAACGTGAGTGAACACTCATGAGTGTGAGTAGTCGTGAGTATGAACGTAAGTGAGTGCTCATGTGTGTGAATGGACATGAGTGAACGTGAGTGAGCACTCATGAGGGTGAGTAGGCGTGAGTGTGAACCTGAGTGAGTACTCATGAGTGCGAGTAGATGTGAGTATGAACGTGAGTGAGTGCTCATGAGTGTGAGTGGACGTGAGTGAGTACTTATGAGTGTGAGTAGGAATGAGTATGAACGTGAGTGAGTTGCTCATGAGTGTGAGTGGACGTGAGTGTGAACGTCAGTGAGCACTCATGAGGGTGAGTAGACGTGAGTATGAACGTGAGTGAGTGCTCATGAGTGTGAGTGGACGTGAGTTTGAACGTGAGTGAGCACTCATGAGGGTACTATTAGTGTGAGTAACTGAGTACACTCTAAGAAAAAGAAGAGTCAAAAGAGGGTCATGGCCGCGTGACTCTCTTCGGGTGTCCATTTGATTCGTTTTGGAAGGTAGATGAGAGAAAGAGAGCATTTGGGCTGGAGTCACGGGACTCTCCTAAAGCGCGTTTCGATTGGCTTCCGCGATGAAGGCGCCGTCGTATGCGCGAACGTATCGCGCGTTTGCCGTTCGGCGCCGTTCTGGCGCGGTGGCTTGCCGACGGAGCCAGCCGGGCTGGCACCGCGCCTCGGCATTCTCTCTCAGTCTGCTCGGTCTCTTGGAATGCGTTGTGCGTTGCGTCGGTTGCGCGGGTTGCGTCAGTTCCCTGTCGTGCAGCTTTGTGTTCGATCGAAAATGCGCATCTTCGGTGGCGTTGACGCCAGGCTCCGTGCTCGAAGTCACGCTAGGAGGGCGGAATATTCATGGAGCCGCGGACACGAACGGCGTGCGCCCGTTAACGGTGAGTGTACTGCTTTCGTAGGTACTAATTATACAGCTTTAGCTGGGCGTCTGCAGCAGCTCTGCGGAAGTTATCTGCCAGCCATTTCCAACAGCAGCCTTCGTCCGCGGGGCTGTTGGGGATGCCGTTATGCGCGTTGCTGTACAAGCTCCCATAAAATGAGCGATGGAAACAATTGTCAAGGGTCATTTTTTGCTGATCGCACATTGTGTCTGCACTGCTGAAGGTGCAAGATGTCGTTTGGAGATGCGCTTTAGTCTACTTCATAACAACATTTTCTATCAACCTTGAGTGTGCAGCGTGCTTCCGCGCGTGGGAACGTGGAAAAAAAAGCCCGTCTACAGAACGCTTAGACGCACTATATATTATGGTTTTTCTTGGCTTAAAGACGCTAGTTTGAGGTGCAGATATAGTAGGATGCTTCCAGCACGTACGCGTTGGTCACTTAAGTTGGACACGCCTCGCCGGTAAGGCGAAAAAGCGAGAGTCTTTCGACGGCGCGCGTTGTTGCGGTCGCCGCCGTGCACTTTTTTCCTTGGTTTCTGTTTGCTGTTTTCGTGGTTCGCCAACATCTGCGATGACGCTATAACAGAATCAAGTGACTTTACGTGATTGTGGGAGTTATGTGCGCCAATTCTAGCATATGACATGTCTGATCTCGACGTAGACGGCGTCCGCGCGCGCTGCGTGTCGTTTGGGTGCTCGTACTCGAATGTGTTTGCTGAGTATTTAAGGATGGGTTACGTTTGTAAAACATGCGGTCAGTAACCGCTCACGGCGTGCCCCTGACTGCCGGAGGATGTGCTAGGGTGTCGGAATATGCTGGCGCAAAGTCGTGCTTATTCAGAAAACAAATTTTGAGGCGATTCCTCAGAAAAGAAGTGCTTTCATTCGTGCATAGCCAGTGCCGACGCGACGGCGAGCCCCGGCGCCGCGCCAGGCAGCGTACGCGAACTGCGTGAAGCGCGCCGAACGGCAGGCAGCCACGCGACCACGCGATGTATATGATGCATACGGCGGCGTCTTCGACACGCTAGCCGATCGAAACGCGCTGCAAGAGTGACAAACGACTCTTGCAGAAAAGTTAAATATCATTTTCTGATTCTACCTTCCAAAAGGGGTCAAATGAATTACCGAAGAGAGTCGGTTGCCGTGACCCCTTTTGACCTTTTTTTTCTTGGAGTGTAGCACTGTTTCGACTATTAATCTTCCTGGGACCGGTGACGTGTGCAATACCACCACGAGCAACCTTTTTTGCTAATACTAGAGAAAGCAAGAGTCCGCTGCGGTGGTGTAGCGGTTACGATGCTCGGCTGCTGTCCCGAAGGTTGCGGGTTCGACCCCGGCCGCTGCGGTCGTATTTCGATGGAGGCGTGGTGGTAGATGCCTATGTACTGTGCGATGTCAGTGCACGTTAAGGAACACCAGCTGGTCAAAATTTCCGGAGCCCTCCTCTGCGGCACGCCTCTAATCATATCGTGGTTTTGGCGCGTTAAACCCAGATATTATTATCAGAGAATATAAGTGAGCGCTCAGCAACAGTAAATGATTTCGCCAACTAACATAGTGGTGTTCCAGTTTCTACAGTCTACTAATTCTACTTCATCACTGGAGTTGGTAATACTGACGCGTTGTCGTTTCTTTATTTTTTGTAGTTTTGGAGAATTTACTTAATGCTTGCCTTCGTGATTTACCTTCAAATTGCTGCTTCGTAAATCAGTGTGGTTAAGGTATTGTTCATCATTCCACGTCCATATTTTCTTCTTGTTCTAAAGCATCGTGTGATTTGTCAGGAAAAATCCTAATTTTTTTTATCCTGACTGTATCCATCTTGGCCTGTCTCTTGCCGGTTTACTTTACTTTTTCTCTTCAGATTGAGCGCAGTTTTCGGCATCACTAATCATTACATTTTACTTTGGCTATAGCAAAAATATTTCACGTTGATACTCCTCAAAGTGCGAAAACTAAAAGCCGGAAATGACACCACAGGACAATCTGTATCTGTGCCAGTTCGTAGTCCATAGAGGTCGGGCTGCTCCGTAAGTTTACTTCTTTCATAATACTTTCTCACGCATCCCAGACTTCTCACATGTACTTAAAAGCAAAAATTGCAGAAAAAAAAACGCGATCATTCTGTGCGTTACGGCCTCTGTCTTGACGTCGCGACAATATGATAAAGAAGTTTTGGCTACCTCAGCACGATGGCTTTGAAGGAACCGAGGGACCGTGAATATCCTAGAAAGCAGGAAAAAGATTCACAGTGCCCCTGATGCATTCTCCTAAGACGGCTTGAACACCAAAGCCATCAGGTGCGACTATTTTACATTCCAATTTATATCGCACAATCGCCGCTTTGCTTTTTCTTTTTCACACGAAGGCCGCAAAGGCAAAGGTAGCGCACAGTTCCGCGCTTTAGAGGTCACTAGATTTTTTGAGCCAGCCTTACGTGCTTCGCGTGAGACATAAAAGGCTTTCGCCTTAATAAATTATGAGTTTGTGATGACCTTTTGACCCTTGCGCATAATGAGGTAGGTAGGTAATGAACTTTAAATTATTTAGAGTCCAACGAGGAATCACTGACCCAGGCTAGGCCTCCAGGAGCCGTCGTCCGGGGAACATCGTGCGACGTCCTCGGCGATAGCCCTGGCTCGCTGGATAGCCCAGATTTGGTCCACTAGATGTGGGCTGAGAAGGGCGGCTCGCCACCGCTCAGCCAGTCATCATGGGGTACGTACTCCCTCGTCGGGTAGTGGCGGCGAATACCGCATCGCACTTCCAAAGTATGTGTGCCATGTCGGCTGTCTCGTGCCCGCACCACGGACAGCCGGGTGACGGGTGGAGCGACGGACACAGCCTGTTCAGATGCCGGGATATTCGAATGTGTCAATTTGCGGACGTCTCAGGTCAGACGCCTGAGACCTCTCTAGCTGCTTGTGGGGTGGCGTTTTCCTGTAGTGGCTGAAGATCTCGTGGTACGTGACCATGATGTCCTTGCGGTCCTGTAAGGCTTCGGGGTCTGTTATCATCGTCGCAGAAGAATGTCCTCCAACCTTGGGTGCCTCGCCATCGACGATGTCTCGCTCAGCGGTGGCCCATTCGTTCGCGTCGCGGCGGGTTAGCAGTCTCGCGACGCGATGGGTGCGCTTGTTGTAGTTCGACGGGAGGTCGGTTCTTTGTTCGTTGCCAAGCTCTCCCACATGCGCAGGGAACCACTTGAGAGATTTGGTGGTGATCGCAACGGACTTAAAGTCCGCGACTCTGGCGTTCAGCATGTGCGCCGCCTCGAGGGAGACCCATCCCTTGGTAAAGTTTCGTATCGCCGTCTTGGCGTCACTCACGACAAGCGTGTCCTCGTTGCCACTATGGAGTATTGCTAGGACTATGATCATTTCTTCTTCCGCCTCGGACGATGGCAGCCTCGCCGGTCCCGTGGGCGGTGGTCGACACGAGCGCATAATGAGGAGATGATGTATTTCCCGTGATCTCGTGTGTGTGTGTGTGTGTGTGTGTGTGTGTGCGCGTGCGTGCGTGGTGTGTGTGTGTGTGTGTGTGTGTGGGCGGGCGTTGTGTGTGGTGTGTGTGTGTGTGTGTGTGTGTGTGTGTGTGTGTGTGTGTGTGTGTGTGTGTGTGTGTGTGTGTGTGTGTTTCCTGATTGGGCTTGTACATGGACGACGGAAAGGACTAGGAGGGAGCGTCACATGGCATTACAGGTCACTTTTACCGCTTGATGAGGCATATGACTTTCGCCTTAATACGAATGACTTTATATGAAGTACACCGATTCAATGTACTAGATACACATTTTTATGGGAACGCAGACGTCCATACTGATTAGGCATATAAGACTTTCGTCTTAATACGAATAATATTATATGAAGTACACCGATTCAATGCAGTAGATACACATTTTTATGACGTAACGCAGACGTACATACTGCGGCGTCAACTCGCCATGTCTCAAAAGCGGCATATTGCAAGGATTAACGCGGCCGCTGGTTGTGGCGCACAGAAATCAGAATGTGGCACAAGGCCGATCAGCGCTGTGGTGGTGTGCTTCGTCCTCGACGTCGTGATTGTGCGCTGGATTTTCACTGTGTTCGCCGAGAAAACAAACCTAAGCATTTAATGCTACATTGGTCGAGCAGCGTGCAAGCGCAACGCACTTTCAGGGGCGAGAGGGGGGGGGGGGGATTGTCCCTGACATAGCGGCGGAACATGTTCATGCATGGCGTGACATTATGTACAAACTATTCCTACCCGCCCCCGCTCTTACCTTCGTCATTGTGTCCTGGCCCTTGCGGGAATAAATTTTTGTGACTGCGGGTCGTTAGCTGACGTGAGTTTTTAAACCCCTGGCATAAGCAGTGAAGGTGGAGTTAGCAAATAAGCGCCCCATACATTTGCTGTTTGGTCAGTCGACGAAAATGAAAAGTTATACGCTAAAAGGTCGTTATTCGCTCCTCGTTAATTCAGAAAATCGGATAATTTGGACGTGTTCTCTGGTCGCGGCAAGCTTATGCATTGTTTAATGGTATCAAACTCTTTTTAATTCGGTCATATTTGCCCGCAACCCGGTTAATTCGGACGATCCTCGGAGCGCACCAAGCAATCCGAGGTTCGACTCGGAGTTCGACTCACAGGAGGAAAAACGGCATTCGCGAACAACTCAAATGGATGCGGTCCTTCATAAAGGCGCGGTCGCCGTCCACGATCTAGCCATAATAGCGTTGTTGGCGACAAAGACTTCGACGGCTGCGGCCCCACTTGCTTTGTCTTCGATTTTGCTCGGCGCACGCGAACTGCGTGGGTGATATATCTATGATCGCGTCCATAGCGCCAGCGGCGACTGCGGGTCAAAGCTGCGACAAGCAGTAGTTTCGTTTTCGCCGCGTCGCTTCAGAACTGTGTAGCAGCCATTCATTATTGTGCATTAGCGAGCCAGGTTTATTCAGCAGCGGATACTGTGCCGAGCAGTCTCGTTTCGACTGTGGGCGCAGGCCGCGCACGCGCCTTCGGAACTGCGTGGTCGCTAAGATCGTGTCTTAGTTTAGCGACCGCACTTCGTTCACAGCGGATGCGGCACTCAGTAGCCTTGTTTTGACTCCGGGCAATGCGCGCGCAATGTGACGCAACTCGAACATAGTGGAAGCTGTTGAAGGTGAAGAGATTCAGCCGCAGTGCGCATGCTGGTATAACATTCGGTTGCGACATTACGATGAACGAACGCTCATTTGTCGATCATTTTTCCGGCGCAGAAGTTATCTCACGTGCGCGTGGTGACGGTGACGGTACGTATTAAGGGAGGGGGGCAGATCACGTTTAGCAGCTGAGACACGGCTGTCTTGAGCCGCGGGCACATTTAGAACGGAGTGCGAATGAAGAAATTTGCGGCATTTGCATTGCTTTTATGCCCAGATATGTACCATGAATTTAAGTGGTCATCAAGAAAATGCGAATGCATTGATGTAATGGACACTTGTTTATTGTTTCCCTTGATACTATCGATAATTCGGCATTCGGTTAATTCGAACAAATTTTCCGCGGTCCAGACATCCCATATGGCCATCCCCTGAGCAATTGTACGGGTAGGGGGGCCTTTGTCAGGGAGTTGCATCTGCCTTTAGCCCCTTTAACCCAGACAATGTCCTGTCAATGTCTGTCACATAGCACATTCCCTTGAACCAGTGTTAACATCCGCGGTTTGTCCGGAGACTATCCATTACAACTTACAATCTGCACGTTCGCATAACGAGAATATATGAGAGATGATCATCTTAGATGCGAATGCATACAAAACTTTTGTCCCGTGTGACAGAGATGTAATGAGACCCGGCGAGGTTGAGTAGGTGTGAGTAAAGTCCCTAGATTTTCTCTGTTCTTTCTTAAGTACCGACAACCATTGAAGCGCCGTCGCCGAATCTCATTGGCTAACGCTCGTTTTCGGTAGCCATGTTCTTCCTAACGCGTTCCCAAGGCTTTTCCAGCACCCGGTGAAACGCGTCCCCGTCCGTTCACTAATGCAGGGGGTTGACGGGAGAGAAAGGCGCGTCGCGTTAGCATATTGTCCGCTGAAATATGCGTGGCTAATGTACTTAGACGCACATGGCTTTGTAAATATTCCAAGTTAGGAAGAAAATGGCGTCGGACGCCAGCTGCGCGTGAGAGAGGGCCGGGAAGGAGGCAGTTGTCGGTACTTAATAACAAGGAAACATCTAGGACTTTAGGTGTGAGCGGTAATGATCGAGATGGGAGCTATTGGACGTGTAAACGCGAGTATCTGTGAACGGGAGTGTACTTCAATAGCGCATGTGAGTGTGAGTAGAGGCGGAAGCTTGGCATGTTCATTCATGAGTAGACTCATTTCAAATGCGTGAGTGTGAGTATGAGTGAGTGACGAGGGATATGAGAAGGCATGAGTATGAAGGCAACATACGTTGTAATAGGTTTGAGTATGAATGTGAGTGAGTACCCATGGGAGTGAGTAGACATGAGTGAACGTGAGTACAAATGGCTGTGTAGGTGTGAGTATGAACGTGAGCACCGGTGTGAGTAGTGTGAGTCATACTTACCAATGTGAATGGGTCGGTGTGAGTAACCGATGGGTATGAAGTAGGTATGAGTATGCAACGTGAGCGAGTACCCATAAGTGTGAGTACCCTTGAGTGTGAACGTGAGTACTTATGAGCGTCAGTGGGCGTGAGTATGAACGTGAGTGAGTGCCTATGAGTGTGAGATGGCGTGAGAGTGTGAACGTGATGAGTAGGAGTAGATGTGAGTAAGAGCGTGAGTAACTGCTATGAGTGTGTGTACGTGTGAGTGTGAACGTGAGTGAGTAGGTATGATAGTCAGTGCACGTGAGTATGAACGTGAGTGAGTACCAATGAGTGTGAGAGGCGTTACTGAAAGTGAGTGCACACTTATGTGTCTGAGCGGGCGTTAGTATGAACACGAGTGAGTACCAGTGGTCGTGATAGTGTGTAGCACGGGCCGTGAGTGAGTGCCATTGAGGGCCCGAGCCCGGCCGGGCCCGCGACATTGTCGAAGGCCCGCCCGAGCCCGACGGCAAAGGGTGCGAGCCCGCACGGCCCGGACCCGACGTACGAAAACACAATCCCGGGCCCGGCCCGGCCCGGCCCTGCCCGGTTTTGAAGCTTCGCTGCGAAAACAAAACATCGTTTTCCGGTAATTGGCGTTTATTGAGCATAGCAAAGTGATCAAACGAACATACGCGAAAACAGTCTCTATTACACAGATTACAAATGTCGTGCAAAACAGCAAGAAAGGACGGCCTATGTCAGCAACAATAGTAGAGTCGCTCGCAAAGCCGTCACGTGTTATGGGTATGCCCATGCAAGCGTAAGCTTGCACGAAGGCGATCTACGTCGGGTGGCTCGAGCGCTGTCGCGTAACTTTTCACTCATAGGGGATTGGCGTAAATCTAACGCGAACAGTCGCGTGGCGCCGTCACTAGCCAGGTGGTGTTACTTCTCTGTTTCGGAGTGCAACAGAGGGCAGTGCTTTACCTGCTCCCCTTTGTGTTTAAAGTAGCGAATGGAAAGAAAAAGCGGTGGTAAAAGGCGGACGCGAAAAAGGCGCTGTATGCGTGCTGGAAAACAATTCCCGCTCATTCTCTATATTTGGGCTTGAGTCGGGCTTTGCGCCGGGCCCGAGCCCGGCCCGATAAAACTCCAAGTAGCCCGAGCCCGGCCCGGGCCGAGGTCAAATACGTCGGCCGCCCGAGCCCGGCCCGCGGGCGTCGGGCTGGGCTTTTCGGCTACCCGGAGCCCGTGCACACCTCTAGTCGTGAAGTGTGAGCATGAACGGGAGTGAGTTGCTATGAGTGTAGGAAGCGTGAGTATGAACTTAGTGGGGGTGTGAGTGGGCGCGAGTAGGGCGTGAGTAGGCCCATCAGTGGGGTTGGTGGCGTGGTATGAATGTGAGTGGAGCGCCTATGAGAGGAGTAGAACGTGATTGAGTGTATGCTGTGAGTTCGGCGTGAGTATGAATGTGAGTGAGTGACTGTAGTGTGAATATGAACTTCAGGAGTGTATATGAGTGTAAGTAAGCGTTGAGTAAACGTGAGTGAGTGACTATGAGTGTGTGAGTAGGGTGAGTCATGAACGTGAAGAGTGTCTATGAGGTGAGTAGGCGTGGTATGAACGTGAGTGAGTGCCTATGAGTGTGAGTAGGCGGGAGTATGAACGTGAAGTGAGTGGTTGTGAGTGTGAGTAGGTGTGGTATGAACGTGAGTGAGTGCCATGAGTGTGAGTAGGTGAAGTATGAAGGTGAGTGAGTGCCTAGAGTGTGAGTAGGCGTGAGTATGAACGTCAGTGAGTGCCTATGGGTTGAGTGGGCGTGAGCATGAACGTGAGTGAGAGCCAATAGTGTTGAGTAGGCGTGGTATGAACGCGAGAGGTGTGAGTGCCTATATGTGTGAGTAGGTGTGGTATGAACATGTGTGAGTGCTATGAGTGGGAGTAGCCGTGCGTATGAACGTGAGTGAGTGCCTTGAGTGTGATTAGGCGGAGTATGAACGTGAGGGGGTGTCTGTGAGTGTGGGAGG